>NW_020223619.1:201627-206330 GCF_003070985.1 Temnothorax curvispinosus | reverse complement strand
CTCTCTCTCTCTCTCTCTCTCTCTCTCTCTCTCTCTCTCTCTCTCTCGCCCACTCTCTTTATCTGTCCTCTTTCCGTTTCTTTCTTCAAGCCGGTTCGAAGAAGGGCTGGCCCATTTGCAACTAAGAACAATGCGAGAACAAAGATGACGAGACGGGTCGGCATACACTGATAATGACATCTCGCGAATTCATTTTGCGCTTGGCGCCGATTCTCTTACAAGTCTGATGTCGCAAGGAAGTCTATGATGCGTGAATAAAGATCATGTCGCATAGGTGCCGACTACACAATTTTTCAACTTCCACTGCTCGATTAGAAAGAATACTGAATATTCAAATATGTTAATTTCATATATACTTCTCCTTTTATTAAATATTTTATTAAAAAATATTAAGACACTTAATATCTGTATATTATTCTCAAATTTATTGATTCATGAACGAAAATAATAATAAGACTTTTAATCGAAACCTGCAATCGATGTAGCAGGAGGAAATATTTTCTTTATATTAATATATTTAAAAAAGACATTGTCGTTTAATATTTTCTTATTGGTAAGGATACATAATAACGCGATGGCATGCGAAAACCGGTATGGCGGCGCTTTTTCATAGCTAGCTATAGCGATTTCTTCTCGCGCACCCGGTACAATCGTGACACGTTGCAGCGGAGATATCGTAGTGTTAGGGGATTTAGATTTTTGAAGTTTCGTTAACTACAAGCAAGTTACTGCTACATCGAGTAGCTACAACATTCCGCTACAAACTTTATGTAAAGTCTATTAGCAGATGTTCGAGTAGTATCGATACTTCGATAATCGTTTGTTAGTAGAAGCAATTTCCATTGTAACATATTTCGCGAGGATATTATACCTATAATAACGGTTGAAGTTGCTCCAATTTTCATATCGTACGAAAAATGTATTTTTAATTTGTAAATTACATTAGAAGATTTATCTAAAAACAAAAAAAAATTAATAATTCTATCATATTGATACCAGAGATAATAGAACTTGTTTTCCATCATTTAAAATGTAAACCTAAATTGAAAAATTATGAAACTAAATTAAACAGAAATTAACATGTTAATTCTGTGCCCGCCTTGCCTTTATAAATTAAAGCTCTCTATCGATATAGTAAAAATATTCCGTATCTCCGACATAATTGGTTTCATCAAACATACGATTCGCACATGCGTGAGAAGAGGATACATAAATAACATGTGATAAATTTATTTTCTTAAATACGTGCGGGAGCCTTGAACGGAGGCACGAGAGCATTCCCACTGGTTTTCTGCTTTGAGTTAACAAATCGATAAGCGAGTGAAAGGAAACTCGAAGGTCAACGACCGTTTGAAAACGACGTGGACACCGGTTGCATTAACGATGATGACTGCAGTCCTAGATCGTTATAATCCTAACGTCGCTACTTTCACGGTACTTTATGCGCGCTTTCTGTCGCGGTTCCTACGTGCCTGAAAACCTTTCTACAATTAGCAGATTGCTCGGAAAATGCAAGCGTAAGAACGGAGGCAGATGGACATATCCATAGATCGGTAGATACCTGACAGTTCGTTATGATCTATATTCTAAGGAAAGTAGTATACTAATAACAACACAGAAAGGTCAAGAAGCGGCGGTTAAATATTTTTGCAATGAGCATACTTTACCTAAATTTTAATTAAGACATTTTTTATATACAGAAATTTTTCTTACACTCTTATAAGTGTTTTTTGTTAATTTTTAAATATAGAAAAAATTATTTTTTATAACAATTTAGTTTTCAATATGCGTAAATTATTGAACTCTTGTTAAAAAAAAGTTTATAATTTTTAATATTTAACAATAGATTATATATTTTAATGGAAAACAAACAAACAAACAAACAAGCAAACAAATTTCGAGAAAAGTGATTATGTCTTTCTTCGAGCAACTGTCATTCATAGAACGATGCGTTTCGAGGTCTTAGCAAGAACTAAAAGCAAGCGTAATCAGCAGCGAACAGGAGACATGCAGAGAGTAAAGGGACGTTTTCTCGTTTCAGCCGACAGATCGAATCGAAATAAATCGGCGGTACGACAAACCGGTTCGCGCATCGCGTGAGTGCGCCACGGCGTGCGCACACAATCGTCGTGTGTACGTGAAAGGGGGCCGGGGGGTGAACCTTATCTTTTTCGGGGGACGAGGAATTACGAACAATCCCGGCCGTCCCCGTGCCGGGAAGAAATGTATCGCCAGATGTTTTTCACGTGCCAAGTGCAGTATCTCAACGACGTCGATCCGTTCAGTTATCCAACCCTCTATCCGGATGTTAACCCTCCCGATCACACCTTCAGCGCGACCTTGCCGCTAATCAACCAGCTTGCCGCTGTGCATCGACTACTTCGGGCACCTCACAGGGTAAGTTATTATTTTCGACCTATTATTATTTTACCGCTATCCAGGTATTATTGTACAGAGTGTTCTCTGAGATCTTAAAAATAATTTTTAATTTAATCTTTCTCTTGTCAAAACTTACTAAGATAAAATAGACTTGTCTAATAATAATATATGTTGGCGAATTAAGCTTTTGATGCGAACAGAATTGTATCATTCACTAAATTCCGAGTAAACTTAATGGAAGTTTAATTATGAGACTTATTGTTAGTGAATGAGATAAATTTAATATTGAAAATTTTTAGAAATTGTGAGAATATATATAATAATAGCCAATTAAATTTTGGCTGGAGAAATTGCATATCCATGGCTTAATAAGGTGTTAAAATTAGACGCAAATCTCATAGGACACTAAGTGTAGCGAGTGTATAGCAGTCACAGATCGCGGCACGTGGCTCCTTTGTTTGGCTCCGTCATCCATTTCTGGGACGTCCCTTCACGACTATTGTTCGTGAGTACAGTTAAATGCTACTGTATCGCTGTTTAAACCTCAGCTCCAGCTATCTTCCGGATTGTACATTCTGACCCAATTGTCCTGTCACAACGTTTTCCCAGAAGAACTCTGGCAATGCAATCCTTCCGCATTTGAGACACTCGTGAAATATGTTTGGATGATTAAATCTCCCAAAAATATTCTTACGAGTTGACGACAGTTCTGTTTTCTATTTCTTCGTCAGATTTTTATTTCTCCTTATAAGGAAAAATTATCCATTCAAAAATCAAATTACATATATACATACATATATATAAATAATTTATATATATATTGGTATTTATATATGAATAAGAACTAAAATATTTTACAATTAAAATATAACTTATTGTCAGTAATATGTATTATAGTATAGTATATGTATAGTATTGAAATGGAATAAATTTTTTGTTAAATAACATAGATTTATTTGATTCTGAAATTAGCTTAATTAGGTGGGATATCATTTTCATAAAAAAAATTCATATATAAATATCAAATGTGCTGATGTCTACCAGTTATCGATATTTCGACAAGTTACGTAATGATGGTCATCATTACGGAAGATTAACTGAATAATAGCCATGTAACGAACCAACATGATATAGGTAGAGACCGTGTAACACTTTAATTCTCTCTTTCATCCTCTTCCTTGTATCTGAGGGTTCAAGCGGTTCATGAAATATTTGCCGGCCCTCTTCGGGCCCTTCTTCGGCAGACGTAACGGTACATCGCAAAGCATTATTCTCTCAAAGAAAAAAATAAAAGGTTCGTTTACGACCTGGATATTATATAGGTACCTATAGGTATCTTTCGCTGATGTACCGGTTATCTCGACGACGGTGGCGGATTCTAACTTCTTTACTCGTCCCTTTTATCCTTCTGAACGACGTAGCTGATCACTTTATCTAAACATTTTAACGCATTTGAGACGAAACGTATACTATATTTAATGTCGTTTAAATTTCAAACGTGTCTAAAGTTTATTACGTTTTATTATTTATTAGTTTGTAATATGACGTTTCTCATTATATCATTAGTATATTGAAATATTTTGATAAATGTAATAGAATATGATAAATGTAATGTAGAATAGCCATATTCTAATAATTTGACAGCTATATATAAAATTTCAAATTTATACTTTTTAGTCACGTTGCAAACAATAAATTAAAATTGAAATTCGAAATTCTAGTGCGTATACGTGTTAAAAACATTTTTGAATTTATGTATTTTTACTTATTAAATAATTTCGTTATTTATTTAATATCTAATAAAATTTATTTAATTTTTCAAGAATTACTCCGTGATTATAATTTACTTTTACACCTTCATCTTAAACACGCACTAAAATTATCGTATTGTGATATACATTTTAAGAAGTATTCTAATCTCTTTCTTTCTCTCACTCCCTATCTCCTTTTTATAAATTTTTAATTTTATTATTATTAATACAAAAGTTCGCATGAAAAATGAAAAGATTAAACATCATCGAAAATATGACACTTCTTATATCGTTAATTGAAATAATAACGAAAGTTTTAATAATTTACTTTAACGCGTAACAGCTGTCGAAATTATGCGAAATTATTTCCCCTCACCATGCCCTACTTTTGGAGATACGATTAATTTTACGGGCCATCGTCTTTCTGCTATTTCACTTAACGTCACGGAAGCGCACAGTGAAGTGCTCTGTTTTTATGGGAAACGGAGCGTCCGCGCGGACAAAAACCGCGAACCGAAGCCGCTTCATTTTTTTTTCTTCCTCACTATTGAATGGTAATGGAGAGTTACGATT
>NW_020223619.1:191742-201617 GCF_003070985.1 Temnothorax curvispinosus | reverse complement strand
AAGGAATATTAAATTGAAAATTAGTATGGAACGAGATAAAGATAGAATATACGAGGAAGTGCAATGTGTGCGACAAAAAGGGACGTCCAAAGTCTGTTTTATTCATATACAAATCATGGAATGAAGCTGCATTGTATAAGGATGTGAGATCGCGAGAGAACTGTGAATAACTTTTCATTCTAGTGGTTTGAACTTTTCCTAGTTTTCCCATCGAAGTCTAAGCTTGCACATATTCCAAGAAGTTAGTTTATAGAGAAGTAAACGAACAGAAATGCCGCGTTTTTACCTTTTGCCACGAGGCAGAAAGGTTTTCAAAGTAACGAAAGCAAAGTAATTTGGTAAAATCGTGTTTCCCCATTCTCGATTCCATCAAGCTAAACTGTAGATCTCTCAGATGAAGTAAAGAATTGTAATTTGCAAATGTGCTCGGTGGAAATTTTGAAATTTTAAACGAGAACTTTATCAGCTTTTAAAAGAGAAATAAACAAATAAAAAATTTATTTCATGTAAAAAAATGTTTTTTAATTGACATATATTTAAATTTTAGATGAATATTTTATCAACATTCATTTTATGTATTTTCAATCATATGACTAAATATTTGATGGTATACATTGCATTCCTCGTAACATTTAACTGTAATACAACAAAGTGAAAATAATTTTTACTAGTATGCATACGTACGAAGATTCTCTCTCTCTCTCTCTCTCTCTCTCTCTCTCTCTCTCTCTCTCTCCTACATAGATTTTATACGGATAATGATGCATAAGGATTAATTCCGATGGAAGGTTAAGGAAAGTTATCTCTATGGACTGCACACGTTAGTGTACAAGATATAATCAATTCAAGAAGGCGTACTCTCTCCTGCCGATTTGAATTTATGTATCTGCAGGTATCTCCTATCGTGCCTATAATGAATGAGTCACGCCTTTCCCGCGTTGTGAAGAAGTGTGCGATTTCCACCATATTTTATGTATACGCTTTAAAAATTAATAAACGATTTATTTCAGAAATAGCATACAAATTACATTTGGAAAGTCCTATTAAAGCAGAAAATGTAGTATCACTTTCGCTTCGTATTTAAATTATATATTTTTACTTATTTTAAATTAAATAATTTAAATATTACTATCTCGCCGGAAATATATCATTCTCTCTTTTAATGACAAAAGCTAATATGATTTCCACATTTTACGAAGAGCATATACAATTTACTCAATGTACCTAATATGATTGATTATAAATAAATTAATAATATATTATTATATATATTATTAATAGGAACTATTGTATCTAATATTTATAATATTACAGAAGAGAAGGAAGGGATAGATTAAATTGTAAATTTTTATCCGATTATTTATTCCTCGGATTTCGCAGCGTCTGATTCGATTTTTACAATTTTGACACTGAATCATTCCACTACCATGCTTGGGACTCGAGAGTCATCTGATAGACGGTCGCTGGATACCAACTCACCTACCTACCTACCTACCTACCTATCTACCTACCTACCTATCTATCTCTCCAGCTGCAGTCAGCCGGCTCACGTAGTTATAGGCAAGTTGTACGGACCTCTTTGTTGCATTCCGCCACGAACGCTCGTGCATGACGGCGACGCCGCGGCCGGCAGTGTCCAGTTTCATTCACGAGGGGCGCCGTAATTCCCGATGGAGCGCTGGAATTTGTTTCAGAGGTACGCCGTGTACACACGCGAAGGAACGAATTTATAATTCTACGCGCCGCCGCATGAGATGGTACACCCACAACCGGGATGAAATCTTTGTGTGCGCGCATTCCCATCTTCCGGCTTGTGTCAAACGGCCAACTAAAGACCGAATGTTCTTCGTGCGAAGATATCGCGTTTGGATTAGATCGCGGATTAGATAGACTCTATGGAGTTAAAGACCACTTATCGCGCTCACTAGCAGAGCGGTATTGTAATACTATTACCGGTTTTATAGATATTAAACTCCACATCCTTCTTTCTTCTCTAAGTTTTGCAAATTGATTGTGTAATTAACATTTTAAACTTAAACGTAAGATATTTACGATTTAAAAAATTCTTTTGACTTAATATATTCTTCTTTAGAGATATCGCTAACATTATTTTTTCAAAGAATACAGCCAAGATTTAGATTTACAATACAGAACTCCATTTTCTTAATTAACGTAATCTTTAATTATAAACATTCATGTAGGTTTCAATGTTATTGAATTGCTCAAAAATAAAACTATATTAATGCTAAAAAAAACGCATAATTTTCTTGCTTAATTAACGTGTCCTTGCGTTGATTCGATCAATTAAATTGACATCGGCAAACTTCAGAAGCGGTCAAAAAAATGTCCTCGAGGCGATCTTACTTTAGACGTTCATAAATATCGCCAAAAATCCTCGCCCCAGTAGTGGCTACTAAAAAGATGGTGTCCAAGCGAGATCAGGATGAAAAAGAAGAAGAAGAAAAAAGCAAGGGACCCGGGCGAGGACTGCCGGGTTGGGACGAGAAGAGTTTCGTTCTTCGAGTGCAACGATCCGCGCGACCATTTCAGCGAGAAAGGCGTTACGCGGGATTATATTTTGGGAGTAGAGAATTAATATTCATGAACCCCAAAGCGAGCCAGCGCAGCAAGGACGCCGCGAACGGACATACGGCCATGCGAAGAGATGACGGACAGGTTACGATCGAAATAAATGCGGTCGGGAGGACCGTTCCGAAAATGATTGCAAATTACGGATTTTCGTGCAAGGCAGTCGTGTCGGGCGGTGTTCACATCGTCGTGGCTGCTTACGACCTTATTCGCGCGGATGCTATACGGTATCTGAAGATCAATGACCTTTCTCGAGAGAGATCGAGCGAGTACTTCCGGAAGGTATTACCCGAAACGATGTAATATTTCGGATCGTCGCATCTGCATAATCGCGCTATTAATCTGCCGAGTGTGCTAATCCTTTTTTCACAACTTCAAACAAATTAAAGATGAATTCTTTCGATCATGAGCACAACTTTGCCAAGTAACGCAACAATTACAATTAGACATTTTTTAATTTTATTATAGCTTTACAAAGATCTTTGCTTTTGCGATTACGACATGCTCGATTAATTGTCATGAATCTATTTTCGACTTCTTATTCTAAGTTCTATAGCCATTTGAATAGTATAACAAAGATATTTTGTTAAGAGATAAGAAAATTCAGTTAAAAATTTAATTAAAAGTTAATTTAATTTAATTAATATTTGATCAACCGGTAAGTCAAGCAAATTATCTCCATTTGATTTGCTTTAATATTATCTGTACACTCTCTCAAATATTATTTCATTAGAGGGAGAATACGAAGGATCTATACAGTTAAATACTAGAATTCGTAATGCAAACTGGAAGTTCCTAATCTGCGATTTTCTATAAAAGTTCAATTTAAAGTTAAAAGCTTTACAGAGCACACGTTTTGAGTTAATCTGTTTAGAATATAATTTCATATATATATCCTAAAATATTTGTGTCTAAATTTGAAATCCATGTACATTAATGAACATATTTGAAAAGACTATTATAACTATAAGAAATATAGTTTTATAGAAATACACGCACAAATGCATGGTTATAATCGCTTCGTTTATTCTGACCTCTTATATTTTCCACACGTTTTACTCGTTCGTAACGTCATGGCTTGTGCAACAATTCCATCGAAAAGCTGCGTATTGCGTTCACGTTACAATACTTTCCGGCAATAAAGTCGCTATTTCCGAATTTCACGGTTTCGCAAGCGTTTTATGCGTGGTGGTGAGGCGGAGCTAACTTCTTCTTGATGTACTCCTTCGCGAGGCATTTCCGAGAGGCGCCGCTTACGTTTCGGAGAGGAACGCGTCTCAAAAACATTTACATAATCGCTACGTAACGAAATTCCTGCACGAATCATTCGCGAGAGACGATCCGCGCTACGGGAGAATAGTGTTAGCATTAATTATGTCTCTTACTGAAGGAACTATGTAGTTAGAACTACCACTACTAATAAATAAGTAAAGTCAGACTTACTTAAACGTGTACACAAATGAAAATTGTATTTACACATATTTTATGTTAATTTAGAATTCTATAAATTGAACTTTATATTATAAAAGCGTGACAAACTATTAATATGAAGAATTATCATTTAACCAATTTTTGAATTTTCCGCTCTTTTATATAAATAGTAATTTAGAACACGTGCATTTTAAACTGTTCTGTTAACCAGTTAAAAATTAATTGATAATTTAAATATTAATTGATACAAATTATCGAACTTTCGACTTATATTTTTTCTTGGTGACATCTAAAAGATATATGTTTGTTAAATCTGTAAATTTAGTGAAATGTAATATCAATTTATCACCAAATCTTTTTACGGTATACATAATTTATTTATCAAATTTATATTGTTTGGTACGACAATACCAGTCACACATTTACAGTTTACTTGTGAATTAACCGGGAATTAATGGGAACAGAATATCGTTTCAAGTACCGCGTAATCATAATTCTTATATGATTTAAGAATACAGGGGAATCGTAAGATTGCTTTAAACTGCTCGGCGTAAAAAACCTATCGCTAGATGAAACTCGTAAAAATTTTTTACAGCTGTTATGGTTGAAAGTTTTGTCATTCGTGAACGTTTTAAACATCATCTTTAATAAAACATACTTCGCCTTGTGTTATACGCGAATTAGTTCAGGAAAAAAGTAATGGTCGTATAAAAGTTTCCAATGACTTGTGAAACCTCGTCATCTGATCGCGCTATGGATAATATCATCAGTTGACGGCTATATATGTGAAACCTCCTTTCGTGATATCTCTCTCTCTCTCTCTCTCTTTCTTCTCTCGCACTCACGCGCGAAGTTCAGCGTGGGAATTTTCGATGGTCTGCGAATTTTCCGCGAATCAAGGCCGCCGCGTAATCTATTCCCGCAATAGCGTCGAAGAGCGCCGCATTATAATCCATGAAGCGTGGTTTACGAGAATCTTGATTTCACCTCCATATAGCTTTAGGAATCTTGAGAATTTAATGCAGCATTATTTCTGCATTTACTTGTGTTTATTAGTTTAAAAACCGATTTAATCCATGTATGATCATGGATAATTTCACCACTTGTGTTTTAAACATACATAGATATTTATTTTGCAAAGAGCTTTCTTTTAATTTTTAATTTAGAGCGAGATGAACAGAATATATATAGTGGTTTATGACAATCTTCTATGTATTTTCTACATGCTCTTGGGATAATAAATACAAGTGTAATAATGAAATTCTATATGTATATTAGGATCATTATAATAGGACTTGATCTATTTTAAATGCTACTCCATATCTCTATTAACTTCCAAATCAATGATAAAACATAATACACCTAACGTCATATATATGCAGTTTTCTATTTCAATATTCTTAAGAAAATATTTTACAATTTATTTTATACCAGAATATTTTTGTATTTATTAGCTATGTAATAGTAGTACACAGAAAACAGGAAACAAATACTTGTGCCGGAATTGACAACGAGGAGATATCTTTATCGGGTATTTCTTCGATAACAATCGATACTGTATCATTCTATTCCCACGTCCGCCAGTTGCACTGGAACGATAAATTCGCGTGCCGTCGTGCGCCTCGGAACTCCACGACAATGCGGGCGAATCTCGTTGCAATTTTTCGTTATACGCGCCGTGTTACGATACTCGAGACGTCGTTTACAACGATAGAGTGAGATAGATCCCGAACGAATGGACTTCATAACTGGTTTATGTCTCGAGGGCAAAGTTCTCTTCGCGAGCGTAAACGTAAGCGCACATAAAAGCGCGACATTCTCACGTATGCATACGTACCTATTACCTATATATCTACGTGAGCGTAACTTTATAAATGCAAAATTCAATTACAGAACGAAATATGACATCGTTATTCATTGTCTCGATATACGCGGTATTTCTGTTCCCATTAATTCCCGGTTAATTCGCAAGTAAACTGTGAATGTGTGACTGGTATTGTCGCACGAAACAATATAAATTTGATAAATAAATTATGTATACTTCAAAAAGATTTGATGATAAATTGATATTACATTTTATTAAAAAAGTTTACTTTTTTAGGAGTGTATATAACATTTATTTAAAATAAGTAAAAAATTTCACATTGAATAAAGAATTTTTGAGATTCGTTAATAATGAAAAGTAATAATTATGCATAGAGATTATAATGCCATGCATAAAGTACATTAGTATTCAATTTAAATATTTTAATAAATGTAAAATTGTATGTCCAAAATTTTATTGACTAAAAGTCTGAAATCTTTTAAAAAGAATTAAATATAAAAAAAGATAGAATTCTTATACAATTTATATAAAATATAGATATAATATATGTATATAAGATATTTGAGATGTACATGGCAAATTAAATCATCAATATCATTATACGTCACCATACATGTATATCTATACTTTTATTACTAAATCGTACCGAAATAACATTCAAGACATTATCAAGAGACAGTAAACAGTGTAACATTGATAACAAGGTTACGATATTGACGTCAAGACTAATAAAATTTCCATCTTCTTAAACGGTGACTTCAGATGCACCGTGTCTCCGTCTTCATCGATTTAATTCTCTGAAACATTGAACGCGAAGGTCGTTTTATTAATCTGCCAATTGGACGGATGCTTAAAAAAAGCTCAACGGATCCAGTCGAGTAGAACAGTTTAATCGTATAATAGCGCGATAATTAAATGTGTATCGACAGCACGGTCTTCACTTCGTCTCGCTTGTTCTTCTTGCTAATGATAATGATTTCTAAACTAATTGAATAACTGCATTCCGTTATAATAGATAACTCTCTTAACCTTTGATAAAATAAACATTCTGTTCGACATTAATTCTTAATTTTTTACAGAACGCTAATTTCTTACAGAATAAATGTTGCCTGTAATAATTACTTTGTTGAATTATTAATCAACTATGTCTAGTTTTAAACAGCAAATATGTGTAAAATTAATGGATACCTATTATTAATCATATAAATCTTATTAAATTTACAATGTATACGAATATAAGTATAATTCTTATTTTATTTTTTAAATAAAATCTATGAAAATTATCTATATTCTGAGAAACCTATATTAACATAATATTTCTATTGTGGAGATAAGAAGATTCAAGATAGTCATAAAATATCTCTTTAAATTAAATTTTAGAAACAAACTGTTCTTTCGATAATATTATAAATGATGAGCAATAATTAAATAGTGTTATTAATTTAAGACTCAAAGAGTCATAAAATAATGTTTAGGAAATTAAGAAAAATATAGAACTAAAATGCCGGGAGCAAAATTTTTATATTAATAATTTCTGAGATAATTTTTTTTCCTTGCACATGTCATAAAAAAAGAAAAGGAAACGCTCTCAAAAATGCAGATTTGTATATAAAGAATGCAATCATATCTTCCGAAATCACGAACATATAACGCACATTTAAAACGCGACCCGCAGTTTTATTTCCACATTGTGCAATGAATTCTGGTATTTTGCCGCGCACAGTTTATCAGCGAAAGCGGTGATTATCTTTATAAAAAAAGACAGAATATAGTCAAAACGTATGAGTGTGTATGCGGCCACCGCAGGTTTTCATTTCCATATTATCCTGTGCATTTTTGTATTTTTCCTCATGCACAAACATCGCATCATTTCCATCTGTATGCTGATCAAACGGCATCACCGATTTCAACTATAGATTTCGTTGTTGTATATTTTTGCCACATAGATTGTATTCGTGTATAGACAATGTCCCGAAGCTATACTACTTTAAGAGCACCTGCTATCGCATGTTTTTGTTATTATTCATCATGACCGAATTGACGTTTGGTGAATTGTAAAAAGCATTTAATTTCCTAATTATTTATTAATACCAAAGAGTTACCGATACTCGTATTCCGGTGGCTATAAGTGCAATAATTTTGAGACATCCTGTGTAACACAAATTCGGAAATCGACACACGTCGATATACATATCTAATACATGCGTACGTATACATGTATGTACTGACATCGAGAGAATGGTCGGGCGACCGGAAAGTATCATCCTTCCCGTCTCCGGAAGAAAACTGGTTTGGATTTTGTATCGGAGAGATGTCCGAGTAGGTATGCCGCGGAAACGAAGGAAAAAGCTCGAGGCAATCTAATACGTCAAAATAGTCGTCCATGTTCGTCGTACCTTCTATAGCCTTTTACGTAGAAAAGGTTTACAACAGAACAAACCTTCCAGACTCGGTTGATTGTTCTTTGTAACAGTGAAGTTCAAACGAAGACGAACATCCCTAACGAGAGTAAACTCGATTTCGAAACAACGCAACTGAATCTTCCTTAATGAGCGGAGTTTCATTAACTCAACGTATTGTAATTGCATATCGTCTTAAGCTCTGGTTACAAAACTATTTATTATTCCAATTGGAAACGTGCGAGTTTCTAACTAGCGAATAGGGATGAGCTTACATCGCCTATGCAACGAAACAGATGTAAATGCTCAAGCAGAATAAAATTCTCAAAAAATTTTCCAAACAAAACAATTTTATTTTTCGGAAATAATTATCCTATTATGGACTTTCGCGACAATGCAAGTGTTCAGATTGGAAAATTTTCGTCATTTTGTGAAAGTTGATTTCGATCGGAATGTAAACGCGGAGATCTTCACGCTATAATTGGAGAAAACGCGTATCGTTTGTTAAAAAGAACGCAGAATTCTTCTTCACTTCCAGGGCAACTATCGCGGACAAGATCGTGTTTCTCTCCGTGAAGAAATACGAACAATGCGATGCCTGTATATATATTTTTTCAAGTGAATGTATTGATTTATCGGACATTGTCGCTAAGGTGACAAATGAGTTCTAAACTTGACGCAAGTTTATTTTTTTAGTCCTTAGTTTCTAAAAAAAGTTCTTGACAGGGCAACTATCGCGGACAAGATCGTGCTTCTCTCCGTGAAGAAATACGAACAATGCACGATGCATGTGTATGTATATGTTATACGCTCGTATAGGTTCAAAGGTATTGATATAACTTTGCCGCACCTGGCGTTCTCCTCGGTAAAAAAAAATCATAAAAGAATAGACGGTCTTCTCCGAATTTGCAATTTTCTTTTATCGTTATTTCAAAAAGATAAAATTTTATTCATTTTTTGACGGCGTCTATTGATGACCTTTTGGGTATTTTATTGGTGTCACGTCTAAATATCCCGGACATAACATCCCGCGACAAAATATCCCGGTCTTATTATCCCAGCGACAGAACATCCCGCGACAATATATCCCATGTCAAAATATCCCCTGGCAAAATATCCCATGACAAAATATCTCCTGGCAAAATATCTCACGACAAAATATCCCAAAGATGCAGGAATATATTCAAAATTGAAGGCTGTACTTCTGAAAACGTCCATGCTCAGATTTAAGTGAAACTTTGTGAATAGGTTCCTTTTAGATAGAAAACACATATACCAAAAGGATTTTTTGCGACTCCAAAGTTTAGCAACTTTTTTAACATTTTTAACTTACTGTCTCCGCACATACATTTTCCACGCGAAACAAACCAAAACAGCTCTCAAGTAATGTAAACAACTATAAAATCATACACAAAGTACAAATATATTAGTTTATATACTCTGCTGTATACTCTGCTTTACCGAAAAAAGTGGAGCCCCCCGCAGGGGGGCGGAACCTACTGCCTCCACGCATACACTGTCCACGCGAACCGAGGTTCACGCACACACACCCCCCGTGCTTTCGGGGGAGGTGCGGTAGTCCCGAAATAGTTCACGCATACACTTTCCACGCGAACCGAGGTTCACGCACA
>NW_020223619.1:0-191732 GCF_003070985.1 Temnothorax curvispinosus | reverse complement strand
ATCTTAGGGATATTTTGTCGTGAGATATTTTGCCAGGGGATATTTTGCCAGGGGATATTTTGCCACGGGATATTTTGTCGCGGGATGTTATGTCCGGGATATTTAGACATGTAACCATTTTATTATTTTATGTAAATATTTTTTCAGTACTTTTTTCAAAGAAAATGATCGAAGTGTAGGTATGTGTCTACGTTTGAAAATGTAAATGTTTATAAACGGTTTGCACTAACACATTGCAAGCGCAGACAACTTGTTTCGCAGTAACATCTATGTCGTAAAATTGTAAAGTCTGGAAAACATTTAGAAAACCTGTTAGATGGAAGCGATTACTTGGATGTAATTATATGTTTATAATTTCGAGAGTATTTATAAGTTGGATAATTACAAAACAGAGTTTTAAAGTTTAATTTAAAATTCTTTTACGAATTAACTTTGATAGCAGATTTAAAAGACGATTTCCTTTTTATTTCTTAAAATTATTAATTTTACGTATAAATTGTTAACATGACTACTTTATATTCGTCTTTCTCTCGAAAAGAAAGTAGGTTCTTAATGAAATATTGGCCCTATTCATAACCATAATGCTATTTTTGCCATAATATTACTGTTGGCTGTCTCATCATTCAAGAAACTTTAACGACACCTAGATAGTATCGCGTGTTCTCAGTTTATACGTTGGCCAAGTCGTTACCTGTCCAACAAAGCACGAACGTTTTGGAGAAGAATACAATCTAATACGTCTCTTTGCTCGCATGTTAAGTCGTCCGTGGTGGCGTTCGTAAGGTTAATAAATCCGCAATGCGCAATGAATTGCAGGAAAGTAACGGATACCTATATATTTTCTCATATTTTTTACATGGAGCTTCAGCTATCTTACTCTACTATTTAATCTTTTAAAAATGTCTATTACCAATGCCTTATATGCTATCCTGCAAAAGTTTCGTCCACTCTATTTACCGATGCAAATTTGTGCTGATTTATCTTGATCAGGACATTGGAAATTGAAATAATATATACGAAGAATTAAACAAAATAAAAACCATCTAAATTTATAAGTATAAACTATAAATATCAAATTAAATCCAGCTTAAAGAAACTGTGAAGAGTATGCGTTTCAAAAAAGAGGATATATACATTACAAGACGTTCTAAATTAAACCAATAATTTTCAGGAACATTTTGCATTATATTCATCTGCTCGCATTATACTGCCTTATCATGCATTAATGTACATTGATACGCGTACGACGATACACGTACAACGTAATGTTTGTCTTGTTCGCGTGAATATTTAGCGAAGGTACGCACCGTATATGAGGTCGGCTTTGGAGAAACGTGCTATAGCGCTGAACGTCGCGAGCGAAGTCGTTAATCTGCGACTGCAATCTCATTTCTGCTAATTGGCTGATAGGCGCGCTCGATATGGACTATACGGCGCGGCATTGCACGCGGACATACGTGCACGTGGAAAGGGCTGAAGAAGGCGCCTGTGGAAAAAAGGGCACGATGGGTAGTTACAACGCATACGCGCGTGCTACAACCTTCCAGAGGACTTTTCAAGGGAGACACTCGTGTTCATCCGCGTCCACTCTATTCTGATTCCTTCTTTTTCCTCTTTGTTTTTTGTGTCTCTCTTGTATCCTTCCTGTTCTTCGTATATCCTTCGCGTTTATCTCTTTTTGTCACATCTTCGAGTTCTCTCGCTTGACGTCCACCTTTTTAATTTTCTAAATCCATCTATATATCTATTCTCTTTTCACGACAGCTTTACTTTATCATAGTCTCCTTCGCTCTTCTTTCTTTCTGTATCATTATTGTAAATATATATATAGTTACAAATTTGATCTTAATCTTGATTATATACTTTATCATAGATCAATTAAATCAGTAATTAACATAAATTAATTGTATCGTAACATACACAATGTGGTTCCAATTACTTTGTGTGCAGGAGTTATAATATTCTTATATAACTTATCTAAAAAAAAACCTTATGAATTTTTCTCATTTATTGTTGGCAATTAATTTTTATTTTTTTGTCGTGGAAAATTGATCTTATTCCGTCTTCTTTCGTTTGCATTTTTCTCTCCTTCCGTATGTGATTCCGTCCATCTCCATCGGTGCTGTTAAATCTCGTAAAGCTTCATGAGCTTATTTCGCGAGAAAGCGCTGGGCCAAGTGCAAACTCGTGCAACTCGCACATCTCGTTGACGATAAGTCCTTAAAGGATAATAAGGTAGTACGATGTTAATAGCTTCTGCCATGAGAACCTGCATGATGGGAGATAAGTCTAGGCGCACAAGTGGATTTTGTCTGTTTGTCTAGCGCAAGAATGTCCCAAACAAGACACGTGAGTCAAATACATATTAGTAATATATTCGACGGGAGAAATGTAAATTGATATAATTAGATGGTGCAAATACGACGGAGATTATGTTTAATAATATATATGTTTGTGAAGTATAAGAGTGTGCTAAGATGAAACTCGAATTAGTAAGAATACAAAGAAAATTTTGAAATTCGAGTAACATTGATAATACGTGCTTTTTATACATACATACAACTTGATAAACTTGTACAGAAATGAAGGCTCCTGAAAGTTTTATTATCATAGTTAAATTAAATTATTAACATAGTAACTGAGTTAAATTAATTTATATCTATTATTTTTTGTATTACTTCAATTTTAAATTATGCTACTTTTCCACGTATATTTATAATAAAAAAAATTAATATTATTATAATATTGTTATTTAACAAAAAAAATTTTGTATTCAAAAAAGGAAACTTTTTAAATATTTTTCTTTAATTTATCTAATATCGATTCAAAAATAAAAATGCTGTTAGAAAATAATTATGAAAAGTTGGATATTAGAGATTTCGAGCAGTAAGCTTGCATTCATCGATATTCACATCATATATTGACATAATGAAAAGAGTATATAAGAAACGGGAAAAGTAATACATACAAAGTAGCTAATAACGTGCGTTCGATCTCCGTACGAAATAATAATCTGATATCTATTTTCACAAGACAGGTTGAATAAAGTGAGGAGTGAGGACAGATAGCAAAACTAGAAATACCAGCTTTCCATGAATCATATGCATTTCTTTTTTTTTTTTATTTGCGCGTCGCGTCATACATGAGACTGCCTATCAAAGAGACGAAAACAACAGTAAAAAAAAAAGCGAAATAATTTTCCAGTATATTTCTACTCGCGAGTATGGCGAAGTGGAAGGAAACAAAAGCCGTCAGATGTTTGGTGTGCGATTTTGATGCGGGATTTTGCGCGGCTTAACAATCGATAGCGGGCGGGCGGAACAATGTAATTTTTGCAGCTGCAGTATATGCAGTTACCCGTTGAAGCACAAAAGTCCGATGTGAGTAGTGGCATGCTTTGTTTTTTCGATGGAAACGGAAACGAAATTTTCGTCGACCATCGCCGAATCAAGACGAATGTTGTCTAGTGTTATATTACACGTGAAACGATGGCGGTTTAAGCGCGATGATTTACACAGGTGTGTTTGGGTATTTTAGTCGAAATATCTTCGATAACGTACTCTGCACGTATCTTGCCAAGCAAGCATATAAAAACTTAATTTTTTACATCCAAAGCTAGATATGAACGAAACATAAGCAATAATTACCAATCTTTTTAAACGCATGAAAGTTAACTTCAATAAAACGTATTTGTCTTTATTAAAAGTTATATGGTAAATGTATTTAATGATATTTATATAACATATATGTATATATATTTATTGAATATGATTGTCTTGCCAAAAACATGAAATAGATACCGTTTCATTAGATGAGAAAGAGTTGATGCTTGAACCAAAATCTTGGTAATGTATATCCTTTCTAAAGACAACGTGACCCATCTCGCGGCCTGACAAAGAGATGCGCAATGCTTTTTTACTTCATGGCGACACCCAGCATCTCGAGCCGACGGTACGCGTTTCAATTTGCTGATTTCCAAAGCTTCCCGGATCAAGTCGGCTGATCTCCGGAAAATTGGATACGTGATGGGACTTCGTGGGATTCGCGTAGGAGTTTACGAGCGATCCTTGAATCTTTACTGCTCGCTATAGCGAGTTTGTCCTGTTCCTCGAAATATACGTCTGCTCCTTTCCGAGCGCGCACGCCAGGCATTAAATCTAATCAGCTGACAAATTTTCGTGGGTTCCGGTGAAAAACCATCCCCCGTATATCAGTCTAACGAATCATGTATAAAGAGTATACATAAAAGTCAAAGCGTAAGATATTATAGTTTATTATGTCCTCTGTTACTTCTAAATAGCTCAATTATACAAAATACTTGCATAATTTGTTTTAGACATTTTATTTGACAAAATAAAATAACTTCCTATCTAAAAATTTCATTTAATGTGATAAATATGATCTGTATAGAAAAATGTCATCTATATATTCTATATTATAATTAATTTTTCCTATTTATAATACTTCCTATTAATTTACAATACCTTAAGTGCAATAATATATCTTTGATAAATAGATAGACAGTTGAAATATGAATTAAATTATATTGGGGTCACTCAGTTGACGTCTTTTCGACGATAGTTGAATGACTCAAAGAATCGAGGAGTTTCAATCACTTTTTCTTCTTTTCTCCTCTCTCTCTCTCTCTCTCTCTCTCTCTCTCGTCGTGAGATTTATTCATGACAGTACTGAGTAGATATCTACGACCGGAGATGGTCTTTTATTTTTGCGCTCGACACGTCGCGTCGTGCATGTATGAATGCGGCGTTAATGTCGGTCTCGATGTTTCCGGCTGGATATATAAGAGTGTCACAAAGGATCCTCGAATAAGAGATGACTCTTTCGGTTTCGATAAATCGTCCTAGATATATGATAACCACGATCTCATCGGTAGAAAGGTGAACTCTAGTTGCGGAAGCATGGATTCTGTTACTTACTGACTGATTGTAAGGTGACCTATTTTGTCTTATCTATTTCCGGCTGGAATATCACCTCGGTCGTAATTACACGCGACGGCATTTGATACCATAAGACACCGTATTTCACACAATATATTATATTATATAAGTTATAATACAAATAAAACTTAGATGTGTGTGAGAGAGGGAGGAGAGCGAAAGAGAGAAAAAGGTAGTTAAAGAAAGATATTAACCAATGTTAATTGATATTTGATCAATATTGCAAAATTAAATATTTCTAACAAATGTTATTTTTATAAATATATTATGCATGATCCTTATGCGGATCTTCTCTAATACATATACCTACATACATGTACGTGCAATATATATATATATATTGTGTATGTGTGTGTGTATATATATATATACACACACACATACATATATGTATGTATGTATGTATGCGAGATCGTGACGATTGGATATCTACGAGTGAAGGAAGCCTTATTTCAGCGGCACGACACACGGCGCGCATCTGAATGCCGCTACAACATCCCCGTGCCTACGGGCATCTGTATTCCTATAGAAAGTCGCTATGAAATACTCCTTTGCGTCTTCTATACTGACTCCATGGATCATCCTCAGTTTCCGTTCGTATAAGAGAGCTCAACATTTGCGCTCCTCTTCGTCGTATTTATCGTTGACTATCTGATGACATTGCAGAGACTGTCGATTTTTCACAGCAGATTTACAAAGATATGATACTGCGATGTGCCACGTTTTTTTATCTTTACAATCGGAGTATTTATTTTATACTTTATTTTTATAGTTGAAGAAAAATTATTAACGTCATTGCTATGAAGCAATTTCTCATTCTTGCTGATTATAAAGCTTAGACAGAAACTTGTGTAACTAAAAATATTCGATTTTTATAATGCTTTATTTATTTTCAATGTTTTCTAAACCATATCGTAATCTAAATTGTTTTCCGAAATATTATTACTGATCATCTGTGTATCTTTCGTGCAAATGTTAAAAACTTTTTAACAAAAAATTTTGTTAAAAAGTAACATGCATGCAGCTAAATCATTACGCCTTGTAATAATTTAGTAATCATTAGTATAAATAAAATATACATGTATATAGGTACTGGGGAAATCTTATTGCTCAAAATATATTATTATGTGTTTAAGATAAGAGTATCAAGATGATCACAGAGGTCCTTAGAAATATCCTGATAGAAATCCTTAAAAAAGATCGTTTTTATAACATATATAATCTTCCAGGATTAAATATCCGTTTCATGTAAATAAAAATGAGGCTGTTCCCCAAAAGATCTTTTATCTCATAAATGTCTCGTTAAACGATCGAGTAAAATGTGACATTTCGTAATTTTATTATATTCTGTGAATTAAATTTCTTTTTTATGAACATAAACATTATTTAACAACAGTTTGCAAAATTCTTGATAGTGAAGAGCAAGTTGTTCTTAATACTGCGGGTGCCGATAGAATTAAACGCAAGCTGCCAAAACTTGAAATCAATTTCAATTTCAATCCGATTTAATTAAATCCCATCGATCGCGTGTCGAGGAGTCGTTATGGAAACGACGAATAGAGAACATTGAACTCTACAGAATGTTTATACTTGGTGATATGAAGGAAATAAGAATTTTACTCGACAATTAAATCAATTTTCAAGAATTTCTTTTTAAATACAACTTTTAAATATTTTAAATTATTTTTATTCACATTTTTATTTATTTACATGTGGTCGCACACTTTTAAAATGATATAAAGTGTCTGTATAACTTGTCTCGAAGACTTGAAGTTCTTATTTAAAAACTCAAGCAAAAAAGCAATGATATTTATTATTATGTATATTTGTATTCGCGGAATAAACTACAACAACCCACCAGTATTCATATTCTACATGTAGAAAGCATATCAAATATGATGCAGTATGCAATTACGTATTAGTCTCCTTATCCGATCATCATTTCGTAACATCGGTGTCAGGTCAGATCGTGAATAACTTTCTCACACCCCGTATACACCGAGCCGGAACTAATTGCCGCTTGGGCGAGTAGCAGCTGGCGTCTGAAAGGAACTGGGTCGTTAGCCGTAGTTTAATGATGGCGAAGGACGAGGGCCTGGAGTATCTTGCGAAGGACGAACGTCGAGCGTCCTTTTATTCATTGGAGGACCTCGAGCGAATCGATAATCCAACACGATAGGTCCGTCTGGCGAGGAGCGCGAAAAAGAAAGGGGGAAGAAGGAAGGAGGATATTTCGCTCTCTCGCTCGAGCAAAACCGGCGTCGGGAGAATCCGTGATCGGCCGATCGTTAAAGTCTCCTTCGAGCCGTGATGGGCGCTTGGGTGATTCGATCAGCCGGCATAATTCGCGATTCGATTCGTTGTTTTCTTGCTGCGTCTGATACCGCCCGCGGTATCGAGGCCCGAATAGGAACAGATAGATGGGTGGACAGATGAGTATATTAATAATCTTAGGATGCAATTACTCCAAGGACACGCGCTATCGTGATACAGAATAAAGTGGAATGTTGCATGTAATGCAACAGGGTTATGTTTAGTAATTAGTAATGCGAGCGCTTGGTAAAAGTGTTAATTCCTTGTCGCGCTTCGAGCAACTTTAAACCCCTCGGGAATGTGATCAGAGATCGTAGAAAGCGACATACTTTACAACTTATTATAACAACGAACGTATAATTTTACATTAAAAAGAAATTCAAAGAAAAAATAAAGAGAGTTTATGCATACTGCTAAAAGAGAGGTCAATTTCGTCGAAAAAAATATAAATAGAACAAAAGAGTGATAATATATCTATTTAATCCCAGTCATATATCTACTTATTTAAATTTAAAAATATTGAATGGAAAAGTAATAAATAGGTAAACTGTATAAAAAGATAAACGTATATCATAAAAGTATAAAGTCGGGGCATAATATCTTACATAACACTCCATATTATTGGATTTCAAAAATTGTTTTTTAAACGAGATGTGCGACTTTTTTAAAAGTTCCCCCAATTCAAGATCATCAAGGAAAGAACAAGCTGAAATGTGGACCTATGGAAAGTAGAAGGATTGAAGTGGGGAAAGCAATTAATCCTTAAATCAACACGATCGAACGTACGTTTCGCGCCACGCCAGAAGTCTCATAATTATTATCTTAAACGGCGCTCCAGGCGCTCGATCGTTATTTTTTCTGGAGTGTCAGTCGCTTTTCCTTTTTTCCCCCCCGTTCCTTCATGTTGTTTTTCGCGACGAAATTGCGAGAGCCAGCCACGCGTGTTCGCAGAGATGATGAATTTGATACGCTCGCTCGCTCGTTCGACCGTAATTGCCGTCTCGAAACGGAACACTCGAGCGAGAAAGGAGGAGCGCCGGATAAGAGATGGATAATCGCCGCAGTTGACAAGCGATATCGACGAATGCGACCTTGCTAACTTTTGCGATTGGATCGGCTAATCATAAACCTGGTACACTCCTCCTTTAAGTATTTAACGCAAACTGGAGAGTTAAGTATAAGTCATGATGAAATAGTGAAAGCGAAATGTTCGGGGTTTACATTTTACATACGTGGATATGAAGATATAATAAAATCTAAAAATATTGAATGGGTAATCATATAGGCAATCTCTGAAAAAGAAGATCTCTGTGGATAAAGAATAAGTAAAAAGCGCAAAGTACTTTTTTCAGTGACTTGATTAGTAAACCTGATACACGTATATCTAATCTGAAATATTGACTTTTTAAATTGGATTCTTCTGCTATTTTCGATAATGTTATAGTCGTACCGAGAGAGATACTAAAATATAATGAACTAGAAATGTTTCTTAACGAGTATATAACGTAATATCCTAAAAACCTTCCGTCTTTTCTCATTTGTATTCTCACAATACACTTTACGTACAATCATATTTACTACCATAAATCCATAAACAGCCGTATTTCACAATTTCCACCTCTTTCACCGAGAAGCTCCTCGCGCCGGTACTAAGCCGTCTTGGAATTCGTGAAATCCAATCTCGCGAACTGTTTTCGCGGCCTTGTCACCCGCGATTTATGGCTTCTGCGAGCGATCTTCGACAGCTTTGCCCGCACTAAAATATTTATACGGCCTCACGTTGCAAACGGTAGAATCCTACATTACGCAGATTGAAGATCGTGTTCAACGATACATTTTATCTCCGGAAAGATCGATCCATCCGCCTCGACTATGACGATATGCTACATCCGGCTAATTAGAGATAACGAATGGCTAGGTTCAACCAACAGCGTGGTATTCACACGTCCCACGCGCTTGATTCGAGATGTGGGTAGCTCTTTCTCTATTTATTAGACACCCTGTCACACTATTAAAGTGAATTATGGGATACTATCTGATAAGAAACATAATTCATTTTAAAAAAATAATTTTAATGAAATAAAGTTTTCTGTAAGTACTAAATATCTTGTAGTAACTCAAAATTAAAAAATACTTTAACATATGCTGTCAAATGTCAAGTAGATGTTATTTCAAGAGAAACATATAATCTTTCATCAAATAATCAAGATTTCACCATTTAAAAATATCTATCTTTCAAAAAATATCTGTCACCTCACCAAGCGTTTGAGAAAGTTTTATTTAACTTTCTTATGCCAATTTATAATTAATTTAATTATAGTTACTTGAGAGTAATTAGAAAATAAAAAACATATATGCAATATATATTAAGGCAAGTTGACATGGTATGTTGCATTCGTTTTTTTATAATATTATAATTACGAATTGTAATTCTATGTTTTCACTCTTAGAACGTAATAAACTTTTTCTCTACTTCATTCTGACGAACTGATATCTTCATACCAACTAGCTGACATAAATATAGTTGTTAATGCTATTTAATACTAGTAAAGAATTAACGCAGACTTGCAGGAGCTTCAACGATGTATGATACCGAATAATACTCTGTGTTATTCAAGCTATTATCACGGAATGATTATTCTGTCGTTTTGTTTTATGATATACCATCCGTCTTACAATTATCGCACTGCGCGTTGCGCGACCGCATTACGAGACACCTTTGTGCGCATGTGAGTCTTTTGATTCTCACTTTATCTTATTTTCTTGGCCAAATGGAAGCACAAAGCAGGCGCGACGTAATTGTATTTCTAATAACGGTTTTACCGTGTCGAGCACCTTCTAATTACCGCATTGTGTGTCGTGCAAATATAATATAATGAGCGAAATACCAAGCGTATTATAAACAGCGCAGATTGCTTCGCAATGTTGTCGTTTATAATCATATATGAAGATACATTATCCGTGGAGACTGGAGTTGGCGAAAGAGGAAGGAAAGCAACGCATTTTCTTTTTATTACAGACGACGTTTTTAATAGCATGGGAAATAGCTGCGGGACGATGACTTCTAATTTATTTAAAGTGGGATACAGTAAGAATTCACTTTTCTTTATGGAACATATATATTTGTTTCTCCATTTTCTAGTTTAGAGAATAACTATATATTATTTTTAATTTTTGTAATTCAAAATTATCTTCTATTAACGTGCAACAAGCAAAGTTTTTTAAAAATATAAGACTTGAAATTAGCTGGGAAGTATTTAATGCGTATACAAAATTGTTTCTAATTATATTTTATAATTATTAACTTTAAAACATTTCTTAAAAATCATGTTTTTCAAAGTAGTATTCTGTTATTCATCGCTAAAAGGTCGTGATAATGAATGCATTCCGATATTCGCTGTCAGTAGGCTGAAAATCTATATTTTTTCTATATTTTACGTCACGTATACTATAGATTTTCAGTACTGACAGATGCTGACAGTAAATATCGGAATGCAGCCATAACAGATCCGGGATATTATAAGAGGAAAAGCGAACTTTGTTCCAGAAGTGCATAGTTAAACTCTTATTATTAAACTCGATGGAGTAATATTATATCTATTTATTATCGAAGATGTAACTCTTAACTATACAGACAATTTCTTTTATTTTACAAAGAAACGTTACGTTAGAAACTATCTGTAAATTCAACAATGCCTTAGCGTCTAACGTTGAACTTTAACTTCGTACTTGTAACAAAAATCGCATCTGTTTAAAAATTTGTTTCTGGTTCATCCAACTAAAACCAAGCCTATAGGTTCTCATTGTTCTCTCATTTTGATGTATCTCCTGCATTTCACACTCCAGAATTTCCCTATTGTGCCGGCACAAAGTAGCTATAGTTAGGCGCATAGTTAGCCGCATATCATAACCCACGGTTCGTTGCGAATAGTCGAACCGCACATTACGTAAGGTCGGCTGTAACGATCCAGATAGGCACGGCTTACCTTGAGCCGTATACGCTTCTAAGGGTTTAAGGGTTAAACGCTCCTACTATGAGAATATGTGCATGATGATTCGATACTCCTTAGGTATATATTAATATTATCATGGATTTGTTGCATTTATAATGATATCATTACAGCTTCTTAAAGTAAGTAATTCTCTTATTAATAAAAGCTATTACTTCATGATATAAATTAATATAATGTATCATTATTCAATACAAGGATAATAAATAAATATTAATATCTAAATAATTTCCTAAATCTTAACATTACTTTAATTGCGTTGGCCATAATTATTCCAGGATATAGTTATATTTATAATTTTCGTAATTAATGAGATAAAGATTGTTATATAAGCAAATTTGTTAGCAATTAGCAAACAACTGTAAAGTCTGGAAGAATAATTGTCATATTATAGTCATTAGAATCAAATGAAATTCGATGGAATAGCACGAAGAGATAAATTAGCGCGATAGCAGTAATTATATCAAAGCTGTAACATCGTGATTATTCTCGACTTGGAATTTGGCCTCGGTCACGACGAATATACAAGAGCATTATTTGCATTTCGTAGAGAAACGCTTGTCAAAACACGTGTATTATACTCTATTCATGGCATACATATACTACGTATTATGTGTTATAAAATGATATCATCAAATAAGAGAGGTTTCACATGCAAATATTACCTTCCCTCTTCTTTGCCGGATTCATTTCAACTCTCTAATAGCTCTTTTACATTAAAAAATAAATTATCATGTGATATGAAGTTAATTGGTCATTACACACAAAGTATTTCTCGCTAATGCTTTCACAAGGTATGAAAATTATATCTCATTTCTCGTTTTACCGTCCTCTATTAAAATAGAAAGAGAACTTCTGTAAAATTTCAACGTAGAAAAAAATTTGTGTACAATATTATAAAATCAAAACCATTTCGATTTGAAATAACTTACACGAAATATATTCAATCGTTTGCCGATAAAAAACCGAGAAACTGGTTCTCCGGCATAAATTAGTCGCCCACACTGAAAGAATCGAACCTAAGTAATAGTTTTTTATCCGTGGGAGAGACGGAAATGCAAACGAAGAAAATCGACTGGCCGGGTCACGCGACGCGAGTACACGTGTCTCGTTGCATTGTCTCTCGGAATTGGGTCGTACGTTGAGTCGGTGGGTGCGAGCACACGAAGGTAGGTTTCACCTCGATATACCCGGCGGTTAATAACTTCCTCCCGCGAAGTCCCCCGGGTGCGATCACTCGCGATTCAATCAAATCGCAGTGAAAGCGCACGATTCCATTTATTAATGCGCACATATATGCGCGCGCGCGCGAAATGCGGGAAGGTGCAGGAGGTGGCATCGCGTCTGCGAAGATGAGAGGAAAGATTGTTTTACCAGATAAGGCAAGATAATATGCTGATTTCTTTAAATTGGAACGCAGCTTGGGTGTGCCGTGGCCGGACGGGTATATTTCGAAAAATAACGTAACTCCTTATCACGCACGCGTTTATTTTTACGTGTGGGTGTACGTGCGTTGCGGTGACGGCAGGAAATTCGTTGTTTCAAGATGCTATCGCCTTTGAGAAAAGATTCTAGACTTTTAGAGCAACGGTGAAGGGAACATATGTCCATTCAAAATACTTGTCGTGTTCACCTCTTCAGTTTTTATCAGATATACTTAACTACGTATCGAAATATTGTGTTGCACAATAATATGACAAATATTATAAATATTCCTTTAATAATTATGTTTTAATATTATATTATATTTCTGAAATTTGTAGTACATTAAATAATATAATATTTGCTAAAATATTTCAGATTTTTTATAATAATGCAAAAAAAAGTAATATTAAGACTGACAAACAGACATTATATTTTCTTATTAGTACAATATTTAATTTTTATAAAATTTTAAGTATCTTAATTATAATGAAGAATATTAAAATATTTTCGTTTCTATTTATTACTAAATATTTAATTACAAGCGTGTAAACATTTGATTATGGTTATAAATGCGTATTTAAATGATGGATTGCCATTACGTTTAATAGCTTTTCATACTTTCGTCAGATTGGCAGTAATAATATGATACACGACTAGAAAATTACTTCCGTGATTATTTCCGTTACTGGTGTGAAATTATCTCTTTATTAAATGATTGTTAAATCTGCAATATAACTGAGATGTCGTCTCGTATCAAGATCTCTGGGTACTTATTTTCCCATTGAAGACGATTAAGGTACTATCTACATATCCACGCGTGCAAGACGCTTTTGTATGCGTGT
This sequence comes from Temnothorax curvispinosus, assembly GCF_003070985.1. Classification (NCBI taxonomy): domain Eukaryota; kingdom Metazoa; phylum Arthropoda; class Insecta; order Hymenoptera; family Formicidae; genus Temnothorax; species Temnothorax curvispinosus. The sequence continues at coordinate 178,184 of NW_020223619.1, read as the reverse complement.
AGAACGCGTGTAATTACATCTTTTTGCCGTTTCTTCGGCTTGCTTATAGTTTGCACAGTAGCATGGTTGGCTTGTGTTAACGCGAGGCAATGAGCTGTCCAGGTAATTTAATCGCAAACTTATTTTATACTCGTAAACGCGTAAAAGATGTTACATCACTTCGTGCGTTTGATATCACTAAATGTAGCTTTTACTGTTAATAAACTGTAGCATTGTATTCATAGTAACGTGTTACAGCGTTACATTATTTAAAATTAATTAACAATGTCCTCGCATTTCTGCTGATACCACATTGATAAATTAATTTGACAGCTTTTAGAATTGTCCTTTTTCTTTAATAGCTTACTTTTTCAAAAACTTCAAAAACCTAATTAACTTCTTTAAATTGCTTTAAATCAATTAAACCACTATTAAACTCTCTCCTAAATTCCTAAATTAGAAATCATCGAAATCTGATTACCTACAAAGCTTAATTATCAAAATGTCTGCTGCTGATATTTGAAATATGAAGAAAAATGATAATTAATCAATATTTTATATACAAGAAATTAAGTCCAATTTCTAGATTATTTAAGGTATATGATATTTAGATTTAATCATTATTGGTACACCATAACAAAATATTTCTCTAAATTTGTTTCTGATATCTGTGCCTAAAAGAGTTTTTACATAAGTTTTGTTTAGCCTAAAGGGTGTTCTCTCTAACGCAGCCCTAGTAGTGCAGTTTCAAGGATCATAAACAGCAGCTGTTTAGCATAGTTCTCAAGCCCTCACATGAGAGTTAAGCGAAGCCTTTCATATTTGCGTATCGGCGTTACGCGTTGTCTCCAATTTGCTCGCGTACAAAAGCACGTCATAATCTGAAGGTGCGTGAGATCGTGTGACACATAACGTAAGAGGGATCGATCCGATTTTACGTTAGATCGGAGAGAACAAGGGCAAGAGGAGGATTTGCATCGGAATGGGTAAGAGATCTTACTTTTCAAGGATTTTACTTGCGACGGAAAAAACACGATTTCCTCACGCGATAAATAAAACGACACGTTGCTCAGAGCGCAAAATAGATGATACAAAGATCTCGTTATTGAGTTATTGATGAGTCATCTCAAAAAATCTTTCGGTTCAATGCGCTAATCGAGCAACCGTGAAAATTGCTTCGAAAGTATTGAAGTTTTACGTCCTGTTCATGTAATCACCTAATCATTAAAAAGAAATTGATTATATATTTAGTTTTGGAATAAAATTATGCATTATGATTGCGCAAGAATTATCAAATATACAGCAACAAAGTAGGCCAATTAAACTACAATGATATATTTTTGTTGCATACATTGCAATACTGTGTTAGTAATTCCCATCACAAGGGACGCTAACTTTCTACTAACGCAATTTAATATAACTCGAATATTAAAGTTAAATATTAAATTTTGAAACTCCGAGATTATTATTGATGTAAAATAGCAGTTACATTATTATTTCGTATTTTGTTTACCTATTGCAAGTCACTGATGTGCGCGAAATTCAGGTCTAAATATTTATCTTCGAGAAGAGGTGCATTTGTCTGCTACAGTGATTTACAAAGATATCGTGTCGGAGGAAATGCATGGAACCATCAATTCGCAAACTAGTAGTTGCGTTTCAAAAAAAAAGCATAAAAGCGTTCACTTTGTGAAAATTGGATGTTGTTGTACGGCAGAAAAACAGTTATCGATACAAAATAAAATCAATATATTTTTACTATTCATGCATATTAAACACGTTGTCGATAAAAACTAAAAAAAAATCACTATAATTAAAATGTTAAAGAAGAATGCTTAATTATGGATATAACATTAATTGCAAAAATTAATTGAAAAGATATTATAATGCATGTATTGTCTAATGCATGTATAATCTTATTTGTAACTATTTTTTAAATAACTGCCACAAGAAGAGTATTTACCAGTTAATTAATTCGTTACTGCAAAATTATTTCCAGTAAAACGCCGTATAACGCGTTTTTGTGGTACAACTCATTAAGTTTTATCAAAGCGAATAGATCCTTTATAAGCATGAGATAGGAAAATACTTCGTACTTTTGCGGAAAGTGTCGAGATGATCGTTTTGAGCTCGATGAATAGCCAGCCGGCGTGTTTCACGGAGTGCTATTCTCGTGAAGTTTAATTAATTTCAGTGTTTGAGGAACATGACTAAGTAACATTAAGTATGCGGAAATTCTCAGCTACTTTTTCCATCGATTGAAAAGCTGTATGAAATATGTCAGAAATAGAAAGTAATTTCGAATTTTGGAAAACAGCATTTAAAAATCGCTTCATATTTTCGCATTGAAAGTTACTCTTTCTTGTTAGCTCTCTAATATAACAGAGTATACCTATATACTGTTTTATTCGCAAGTTTCGGTTTGCGGTATTATTCTATTAGAACATAATTTCTCTGATAAGTACCATATTGTATTTTATATATATGCATATATGTATATATAATGCAAAATTATAAATAAAATTCTATTTATTTATAATTAATAGTAATAGCTATAAAAATCTGGAAAATATCTTTTAAAAATGGTGAAATTAAATATTTTTAATTAGATTTTGAATCAAATAATTTTTTCATTTTAACGTAATGTATAAACATACGCACATTTTGTATTAGATAGATTATTTCGCGAAATTTGTGAATTCTTATAACATAGTGATAACTTTTGTTGTACACTATCTATAATTATAATTGAAAAAAATCAAAATGGAGGAAAATTGTTTCGCTTCTGCACATGTAAATGCAATATATGTCAATTTACTTTCTCTCCCTTCTCCCTCCCTCTCTCTCTCTCTCTCTCTCTCTCTCTCCATGATTCCAACATGGGAGTAGTTCCTCTGATTTGCAGAATGGTTCAATTATTTCAACTTAGGTAAGCCGTTTGTTCCTTGTTCCCACGAAACTTTAACAGACTACAGTGATTAACGCAACGTAGCGTTTCGTAACAATTTCATCAGTGATTGGTTTGTATGGTTTTGACGTATGGTTTAGCAGTGCAACTATTAATTGCTTTATTAATTGAAACAGTAACTTCTGCATAGATGTAATTACTATATAGAAAATGTTGAGAAAGGATCAATTATTATTTTCCTTAGATTTTTTAAATAAGAACACTATTGTAATTACCAATTCGGTTGATTAATAAACTTAGCGCAAAGCATATAATCATATAAAGATATAAAGATATTGTGATTTATTTAATAGAAATCGCGCGGGTCCATGAACTCGGTATCCTTGAAAAGTCTATAAAGAATCGTCCGGATCTCAAGGACACTGACTCTTGAAAAACTTGGCGCTTTGGTTGGTCGGTCTGTTGCAGCTATATAAACATCTCACATGCCAACATCCGCTCAGAAAGCAGAGCGTCAAAAGCAGTTTTCCTGGAAGTGATTTTTATTTTATCGCTTTTTTCTTCCGTTGATAAGTTTCTTTACTATTTCAAAATAATAATTAATTTTTTAAGAGTTCTAATAGATTATGAAAAACCGATATTCTTCATTAGTAAAGTATGATTTTTACTTATATTGATAGAAACTGGATAAAGTCGTTTTTTATTAAATTATTATATGCAATTTTTTAATTAACTTATGAGATAGAATTCACTGAGAATTAATTCAATTTTTCATCTGTCATCAACCACACGTTTGTTTCGATCTTTTTCACGCAAATTGAATAGAAGATTATCAGTTACATTAATAGCAACAGATGTATGTGCACTTTCCGCTATCATTCAGGGGATTACGAAACTGTAGCCACCGATGCAAAACGGAACTTACGAAAGCGTACAGAATAACCAAATGCTTCGGGCTTCGAATAAGCACGATGATTTACAAATAGCGGCTACAATCTGAAGTAAACTGAAACGCGTGCGGAAGAAACCAGAGATGAACGGGTAGCCTCGTCGCGCAATATATACGAGATGAAGTAAGAGATGCGCGGCGGAGAAAGAAGCCCGGGGCCGAGGTGCGGTAGCCCTCGAGAGCGTGTTCTTTATCGCGCAAGAAGCTGTGAAATAGGAACAAAGGAGTTCTCTCGCGGCGAGTTCTTCAAATCGAAACACTCGAGAGCGGAAAATGAGAGAGAGAGAAAGAGAGAGAGAGAGCTGCTATCGGGAAAGAAAAAGACCTTCCAACTGAGATTATTCGTATATTTCTTTATCTTTCTCTGCCTCGTCCTCGTCTCAAGTGCCACCTGTATTAAAAAGCGAGCCCTCGAGGGCTCAGAATCGCGTTCGCATAGATAGAGACACCTTCATTTCCTTATTACAAGGGAATGTCAAGAAAGAGATTACTACGGTTTTAATGGAACCTGCTTGCTTAACTGTTAACCGCTCGCGCACCATGTTCACTTGATATTGCACATTTTAATTTTTTATCGTCAATTCTAATCTTCATATCAATGAAATGTAAAGTCCTTATTTCGCGGTTGTCAAAACGCTGAAGTTTAATTCTGACAGCATCGCCATTAGCGTCGTGAAAAGATAATATATATTCGCACAAACTAATATTCGGTTTCAAATCGTTATTACTTTCTTTTTAATCACACGTCACGTGCATGGAAATTTTAATAGCAAATATATCGAATCGTGCGTCGAGACGCATAAATTCACTTTCATTTTGATGCAAGGCGCTCGACAAGAGTCTCAATGGAACCTGTTTTACTTCATGAATGATTGAACGTTGCGGAGAACTCGATTCGCCACATTGTCAATAAATCCTACAACGACTGCGATTATTTTTCTGCATCGTCTTGGGGAAGGTTAAAATTAGACGGCAGTTTGTTCACCTTCGAAAGGGCTAGCCCATTGCGCGAGACGCGATTTCGCTATATAGTTGATAAGAGGCTTGTCATGCTCGACTTGCCTCGAAACGCGTATACGCGCACTTCACCTTTCGCGTAGGAAGCTACCCGCTGTGAATTCTTCGTAGAGTGCGAATGGAATGCATTTAACTACTCACGAGTGACTTCTCGTTTGTTGCTCGAGCTACGTTGCAGGGAAGAATTCTCATTCAGTCGCACTTAAACCATTCGGCCGTTACGCACGCGATACGTATCTAATTGCTAGGAGAGAGTGGCTAGTTGTATAGTTATGGACAAGTTGGCATCAAAGGATTAGATAGAGGAAAAGCTGACGTGCAAAATTTACAGTATTATCGCAAACGTTCAATATATCATAACACTGGTATATACGATGAATTGTAACGTGTTATATCTAAGATATTAATCATCTGCTCTGATTATTGCCGCGACCAGTAAAAATTACATTTCACTTTACACTACCTAATTATTCTTATCTCTATTATACTTAAAATTCTGATAGAAATAGATTTGATTTCGTTAGATACCGCGTATCTAATAAAAATCGTAATGTACAGCTCGAACACAATCTTTTATTTATATTCATATTTGTGCTAAGAATAATTCTCTGCACTGTGGGGTAAATCTGGATAAAAGAATGCATATTGCGGTATTTGTATCTTTCCGTAATTTGCATTATCTTCCACGCACGTATAATAACCCACGGCGCTTTACACAAATTTACACGGTTCCCACATCAATATAAGTTAATGCCAAGCTCATTATCACTCGGATTCTTCCATAGTCGGAACGGATATACCCTTTGATTCTTTCTCCATTTTTTGTGCCGTTATAGTTTCTATCTTGATAATTCGATCGAGATAACTCACAGAGCGTTTGCATGTTATTATCTGCGTTAGTTCCGGAACGTAGTATCGAAATAATTTTTACTGAAAGATCATTAGAGAGAAAATGCCTGCTTTCAATTATTTACGTCAGAGACACTTATGCAATATATTCGTTTATTCTGAATCTATTTCTAGATGTCTTACAACGTTTTGTTCTAATAAACATTATAGCTAATTTTATCCAGCTAGATGAATATAGCTCGATAGATTTTTCCTGGTCTTAACTTTTTTCATACAATATTTTATGTTACTCTCTAGAAGCAATCTTCCATATTTTACGTCGTCGTATTATACAGTTTTTATCGGAATGACACGGTTGAGCCATAATCAATGTCTCTGCTCGAACGAATGGACCGAAGAAAGGGCAAGCCGCCGCGGCGGTCGCGTTTGTCGGGTTTTAACGCAAGAAATCGCAAATGCGGTTACCTATAATCATCTGTAATCGCGGAAGGAAAGGAGAGAGTAAGATAGGGACGGCTGTTAGTACGACCGGTTACACCGCGATTGTCAAGTTCCTAGAAGGTGTAACAACGCTTGTCTATGTAGCTTCGTTCACGCCATTCTTGCGCGATTAAATAAACGACGATTTACAATGTCTAAGAATGTTATTACTTATCGCGTAAATTTTACTAAAACTAAAGAAAAGAAAAATACAAATTTTTATACCGTCAAGATTATGATTTAATTATTTTGAAGTACCAAAATGTAGATGAAATTCGAAAGAGCAAATATTGAACTGGAAACAATGAGAAGAGAAAAGCATATTGAGTTACATTATCTAGAATAAAGATTCATCTGAGCGTTATATTACTTATATTATAAATCTCATAATTGTAATATAAATTAATTATACTAAGTTTATATTCATTATATTGTAGTTAAGTACTTTTTCATTGAATGTTTTCATTGAATTATACGAATTCCATTTTAATATTACGAGAATAAAAACGGACTGAATACCGAAATATTCCTAATTTTTTACTGAAGTTTAACAAATAAAACACTAAAATTCACCGACCTTTAAAGTATTTTGTAAGACGTCCGTTTCGTCTCAAAGCTATACTGACGTACGTCAACATTTAATTTTAAACTTATTTCGAACTGCTTCTTTAACTTGTCTTTAACGCGAATAAATTTGCATGGATTTATTCTCGAGGCGTGCAATGTAAAGAGAAAAAAGGAAGATAGTCGTGAAAGTTTCGCACAGTCGAGCAGAACGACTCCGCCAGAACACGAATATCGTTGCAGTTAATTGTCTCGCGGCTTCTCAGGTTTCGTTATTCTTGCCTCTCGCGATATTTCCGACATATCCTTAAAATCTATTTTTACTTTAATTGTATTAATTAATAAGAATGACCTGAGCCCTGAGCTCCCACGATTGTACTCTTTACACTTTGGACAAGTACTCTCTCTTTCTCTTATGTTAATATATTTTAATTACTCCCACAGTAAATGGCAGTACTTTCCTGTTTACGACATAGTCTCCGTCGAAACTCAACTTTATGCAGTAACTGTGAGAAATTATAGATCGCCGAATCACTTAAATTACTTCTGCAGTATAATTATATTCTTTACTTAATCAATTGAGACTATTGATTGAGTAAAGAATATTAATTTGAAACTATTGCGTTTAAATTAATTCCATTATTGATAAATGAAACTTTATTTTAATAAGCAGCTTTACTAATTTTTTGAAACTTTAAGCCTATCGTTTAAAACCTAGTTACAAAGCAGAAATTTCTTAATTGACAATGCAGTCATTAAAAAAATGAATATATCGATCAATATAAAAATGTTGTTTTCGTAATTAAATGGAGGGGTAAAAGCCTTAGTGTAAGTCAAATTTTTTAGAATATTGACTCGTGCATAAATGCAATTTATATATTGTATAGATTGCATGTATGCACACGAGTCAATATTTTAACTTACACCACTAAAGCTTTTACCTTTCCAAATCATGCTGGTGTTTGGTATTTTCCGCTTGTAACCAGTTCACAAATGCGAACGGATACTTTTAAATTTCGTCTTGGCAATGTCAACGAGACTCACGAGACTCGTAATCAGCGTTTCTCTCTCGGTTATGTATTCACGTAGGGAGATTCACTACTGATAGAAACTTGGAGAAGAAAGACGAACGACAACAGGGAATTTGCGATTTATTCGATGGGCTTCGGGCAACAACGTGAACCTACAGGCATATGCGAAAGGAGGAAAACCCTGCGGGACAAACACGTCGCAACGAGAGAATGTCCGTGAAAATACATTCGGAGAAAAGGGAAGCTCTATCCGACGTAGTGCAGAAACGACGTTTACATGCTACTTGAACTGTTATGTCAACACGTACTGCTCGACTACTGCTTCCCGACTGGAGATCAAAAATCGCGTTTCCGTGTAAAGTGTCGTTTGCCATATTTATTGCGATTTACTATAGAAAATCAAATTATAAATAAAAATATTATTTGTAAAGAATTTTGTATTTTTCATTTTATTATAATATTCGAATTGCATCTTAGGTATTTTAAAGTATCTAGCTATTAAACGTAAAAATATAATTTTACAGCTCTTTAACGATACTGAAATATTTTAAAAATATACATATATATATAGAAAACTAAATTTATATTGATATACAGCTCTCAGGTATCGTTTGAATGGAACCTTACGAAAAAAAAAACAGTTTAATCAATAGAATATATTTTTGCCAACACATTAGGCATTCTAATTTTGGTTTCAATAACATCCCTCCATTCATCGAATCGTTAACTGTCGTTTACACAAGCGTGACGTAAATTCTCAATAATCGCGAGAAATAACTTTTCATTAGCTTATATAAATTGTTAGATTCTCTATTCTCCATTTTTTTATGCGATGGATCATATTATACTTGTAAAACATTTCTTATAGGGTCGTTTTAAAAAATATGGAGTAATTAGTTTTATTATCATGGTTATGAAATCAGTGCGTACTATCGTTTTCGTTTTGAAAATACTACAAAGTATATTACACTTACTGCAATAGTTTATCAAATAAGTGTTCAGTAATAAAAGATTAATTTGCTCATAGTATTGTAATTGCCTTCAATTGACATTCAACACGCAAACGGTGTATCGAGATAACGCGTCCTTCCGATAAACTGTTGCGAAAAGGCGAAGATCACGTTCGAAACTGATACCGGGCGTATTACGCAATTGGCGTGTGGTTTCCACCGCATGCGGTACGTCCCAGGGCAGCAACGTAAGACGGCAACTCACCGACATCTCACCACGTTTAGTGAGATGCTTTGCCGACGGCGTACTATTTTAAAGCTGAGATTTTTAGAAATATAGGTCAACACAACGTATTTGCGCCGTCGGTCGCTTTCAATCTCACGTTTGTGCGGGCGACGCGGCGCGGCGTCGCGATGTCCTGGACAGTGCGTTGTATACGACGCGATCATTCTCTCTTCCGTTCTTTATTTACTATAAGTGTGCTAACACTTGAGACTTGCGTTTTTTTCGCAAAATATACCTGAGACTACATTTAAGCTATAAGCAACCTTTCTCGTATTTTTTTGCTTTATTTTTATTCCATTTAAGTAGTGGAGCAGCATGTGGAAGAAAACGGAATCATTATCGTGACTCAATACAAATATAAATCTCAAGTTAAATATGCATCCCAAAACATTTATTTGCTACCATAACGTCCATAACTGAACGAGTGTTACATCTTGCTGATTGGCAAAAATGATATTGATTATCTATCTTATGATTTGGAAGAAAGATCATATAACAATTTTCTTTTAAGCTTTACGAATGAAAGATTTATCTTGGCCGTCAATTTCGCTCAGCTGTCGAACTAAATAGTAAATGAGAAATGCATAGAGTGTAATCTATATATATTTACAAATATTAAAATAATTGGTTATAGAAGTTACTAATTACAAATCCATTTTCTTCCCAAACTAGATTGTTTCTCGCATAGCGATAAATGAATATAGCAGTTAATTTTTGAATAACACTGTATACCACAGACATATCAGAAAAAATAGATTTGGCTCCGACATTTAGAACACCTATTGTTTGTCTATATTGCTCTCACTCTCGTCTCATTTTACATAAACGTACGTATTATTCCCTGGCGTACCGTTATCCCCCGCTGGCAACGTGCCGCGCTGGACCTGGCGGATCTTAATCTCGTGAAAGAAGGAAGCGACCTAAAAAAAGAACGCGCCGGAAGAAAGTCGTCGTTCTCATCGGGGTTACTTACCTCCGGCAATTTATCGCCGGTCGATTCGGCTCGTTCAGCTATTAGGGGACACGTGATCGCGCGAGATTTATGTCGCCCGCTACGATCGTCCGGCTGTTACATTTTTACGGGTCTCCTCAGCGGCGCGGCACGGCGCGGCGCGGCGGAAGATTTAACAAGGTCGACAACGGATCGTGATCTGAGAAATTCCGAGGTCCGTAAAGAATTTGATTTGATCGGGTCGCGAACTTCCACTGACACGAAGCTTCTTGTCGACCCTGCGATTCTTCGTTTCTTCATGCGCGACACGCGTCGCATCGTCAAAACCAGGGATACGCCAACTTGTTGCTTCTGCGAGCTCAGCGTTTTTCATTACTGTGATTTCTTTTTGATATACGCGCGTGAATAGTGACATTCGGCAAACTTCCGAAGATACGGGGACTAGCAAAAGGATTAGAACCAAGTAATCGAGCAATTGAATCCATCACTATATAAAAGTTAAACACATTTTTAGTTTCATTTCTTTTAATACTCCACGGAAACAAATCAACAAACAAAAAAATACCAAAGCCTCCATAATTATCTTCATAAAAAAATTAAAAAATCTATTATGTTATTTATTCTTTGCGCGTATGTAATAAAGAATGATACGTATTTATTCTTTCTGATTTTATTTATAGTTCTAATATTTTAAGATGATACATATATAGGCGAGGAGCTTATATTTGGTGAGAACTACCTGATTCTAAACTAAGCGATTATCATCTCTCGCGTATGGGAATAGCGTTGTGGACCAACTGATCCGCAGATAAATTTAGCAGATTAGCCGCATTAGCCCGGATTGTTGACCCGTAATACTCTTACATGTGCATTGAACTCCTTCTCCGAAAACCTTGATCTTTCAATAAAAGAAACCGTTCATTCTGATTAGCGAATCAATGCAGTGGACTTGATCGCACTATCAAATTGAATATGCGATTTAAGAGGGGCATTTTCTTTTCGAAAAATCTTATTTTTTTCTAATAAAAATATTTTTTATGGTAACCGTAACTTATTAAAAAACTATTCGATTTCTTAATTAAAATACAATGTAAAATAAATTTAGAAAATTAACAGAATTATGTAAATATGTAATATTTTCTCTGCATTTACCGAGATTTACTTAAATTTTGTCAATTGTATATAAATTTTCAGCGTAAATATAAATTGTGACATATAAAAATTAGACGATGAGCAGGAATAAAATTTATACATTGCATAAAATGCATAAATAGAAGCACCAATGTATATCACAATTTGAAAAAAATTGTTCATTTTTCTTCTACTTAAATAATTACATTACATCAAACAGATGGAAGTTTTTAATAAAAACATCTCTTCGTGTTTTAACATAAAATATTCCAAACCAAAAACATATTCTCTTTATCATAAAGAATTTTAAGAGTTAATTCTTTCTCCATTTATCGATACAATTTTCGCGCGTGCTCGTAATAAAAATTGCAAGTTTGTCAAAGAGTTTTGCGTTTTGCCGACTTTATTCCGGCTCGGATGCGGCTCTTGAATGGACGGTGGTTACGCGAAAACCGGCTAACGATCGCCATTGGCGCGGTAATAATTTCCGCGGCACGATTACCACCGCAGCCGGCCGCGTGCACGCAAAACTGACGCGTTTCTCAACGCATCTTGCTACCTGTGTTGCAGCTTGATGACACGGCACTCCAACTGTACAAGGGCGGCGATTATGGCGCTTACCTGGACCTCGAGGCCTCCATCAACGAGCAACAGGAAGAGTTTGAGGGCTTTCACGAAGGTGAAAGGTAAGTGTCGCCAATAATCTATATTGCGAATAATCATTGACGCATTTTAAAAAATTGCTGATGAGTAACTTCATCATTATGGGCCACTATAAGCAAAATAAAAAAATGCAGCTTACAATACGCGCTTATGTTCTTGGAATTTTATCTGTACTCTTAAGAAGTTTTACGATTCTTTTCGAGGTATTTTAGATTTGCGGTATACGGCGGATACTTATTTTTGACTTTCCGACTAGAGAGGAGTTTCCGCGTAATTTACTTCAACTGCACGTAATGATAGAGGCCATTTGTGCCTGCTTAATTGCACCCTGGGACAGTTGTTTTCTTGCATGCCACCTGAAGTTTGTCCTGTTGGGATAGACCTTGTGTCTTTACGAGCCTCTCGCGGTTGGACCCTGGATAATTACATAGTGGACAGCGGTAGAGTCATAGTGGACAGCAGTAGAACATAGAGTCGAATAATAAAGGATATTTAGATGAGAAGAGGAGATAGAAAGAGAGAGAGAGAGAGAGAGAGAGAGAGAGAGTGTGTGCTTGTCCCACATGTGGCGCACAATCGCGGCGGGGAGATTCGCGACACATCTTGAAAGAAAAGCTAATGGCACTTTGGGCAGACTGCCTCTTGTTAAATGAAAACTCACCTCGAAGTAATGTAGCAAATACGTTGAAAAAAGTCGCGCAAAAAGTCTCTACAGAGTCGAGTAATTAGCGCGTCTAGTTTGTGACCGCCAAGTGTGCGTTGAACGGGGTAATTTTCTTCTAAATAGTGCATTCAACATAAGGAATAATCCGCAGACTGAATTTAAATGTAAGTCGTCGCGATAAAACAAAGGAATAGCTTGCGTCGAGCCATTTTGCGAACGATCGTTAAAGTGTTTTCGCTTGCGGGGGAAAAGTTTTTAATTGAAATACTGCAACGGAATGTAATTTATTTGACTACACATACACATAGTCATAGTGTATGGAGTAAATTTAAAAGAGAGTTACGTTTTACACTTTTCGTTAAATACACTGGTTTAATTAATGTAGGTTGAGACAATCGTATATATAACGCAAGAGCAATAATTTAATGATTTCAATTATTTAAACCGCTAGAAGCAGAATTTTCAAATTGGAGTTTATTTTTCCAAAAATAATATTGTATTTAGATAGATGGCGAAATAATTTTATTGCTTTCATCCAGTCACGATAATGAGCAATTAAAATCTCAAGTATGCGCTTTCGGGCATTTTTGAAGCATCGTTTTGAAGTATTCTGTTTGTGTATATTTAGTGGTGAGATATTCCACTATGCAATATACGAGGAACCAGACGCTGGTTTCCGTCGTTGAGAATGCACGGCGGTTGCAGCAGTATATTTGCGGTTTGCGTATCGAATTCACGTTAACGCCGTGAAGGCTAACCGTGCTCGTTGTGTATTAACGCAGGTAAACTCCCAAGGGAGGGCGAGGCATGTATGGTGTTAAATTTAGTTTCCCTTTGAGAGCTTCGAGATCGTGTCTTTTCGGTGACTTTCCATTCTCCTTGAGCCTACGCAATTGCTCACCCACATCAAATATGTGATGGCAAACAATGACACCGAGAAACGCGGAAGCGCGTTATTTTTATATACTTTCGTCATTTTTTCTTCCCACGTGAAAAGATACCTTGCAATCCATTGAAAATTTATTTATTAATTCTGTTTTGATCTCGAAAATGACAAGATAAGATCAAAAAGGAAATAATTGTGCCAATAATGTGTAATTATTTTGAAAGGTTTCACACATAATTTTCCATATTATTGAGAGAGAGAGAGAGAGAGAGAGAGAGAGAGAATTATATCATCATATATATATAGATTCTTAATATCCTATCACTCACACATGATAGCGTACATTCTAACTCTAACTTTACATTAGATATGGAAAAATTTTATGTAATTATGTATATTATAACATAGTCATTGATTGATTTCAAAACTGATGATGTTTTTCTTCATTTATGCTTCTTAATTTTAAACAAATATTAATATTAACTGCAGAAAAAATGCTAGAAGATATTAGAAAGACTGTTTTGTACTACATACATAGTAGGATATAATTGCACATTATTTACTTCTCAAAAAGATAGATTTAGATACACGTTGGCGAATGTTTAAATTGGAATTTAAAATCAACTTTCGATCAGAATCAATCAATTTTCCTCGCTGCATAGAGCGTTATGTGACGTAGTCGCATACATCGCACAATCTTCATTTTCATGGCGATCAAGACTGAAATGGTCTCGTGTAGACACATTGGAAACAAGATCGCTTCCAGTCCATTAATCGACGCTACTACGTCAATATGCACTCAATGCATCGCCTTCAATCGGATTGCATTTCGCCAGTCGTTGTGCGTTCAAAGGCACATTCGCGCGAAACGTTGAATAAACGCGGGGCAGCTGAATGAGAGGAAAGGCGAGGGGGGGGGGGGGGGGCGGGAGGATTGGAATCGCTCGGACACGAGGATTTGGAGAGACGAGGCCGAGGGGAGGGACGGCAGTTAAATAAATGTTTGCCCGCAGAGATATGCGTTCCAATATTTGAAACTCCGGAATTTCCGCGAACCGCAAAATGACATCATACGTTTACCGCACTCTCCTCCCTTTCTCCGCTTGTCCGTCTCACGTGTGGTTCGATTTTTCTTTCTCTCCGCCGTACACACGTATGCCCCTAAGTTCATATAAGTTACCGACACGCTTGTGCAGGGTGGAACTAAACGAAAACTGGCTTTTCCTGGCTGTAAACATAACGTTGGCCATATCGGAAAAATTTATCGTGTAAATTATGGTTGGTTTTAGTCGAATTTAATAGAGACAATTTAGGACGTTAGTTCATAATATTTCCAACCACTTATTGCGTGCCGAGATAAAATAATAACGCTAATAATAATAATGATGAACAGAACCTTTTAAAGTGTGATATTGTATAAGCATTGTTTACTATGTTTCTAGTTATATATGTACATATTGCCTTTATTATTAGATTTTAGATAAGTTACTTATTCACACGATTAAGTGCGTAATTAAGTAGATGCATCATTGATTGATATTTTAATTAAAATAGGATATATTACTGGCATTCAAAAGAGTAAGATATGATTGCAACATATACATATGCTCTGTGTGATGCTTTTTAATAAAAGATCTTATCTTTTCAAATTATTCTACACATATAGAACTTAATTTATCTCTGAAGCTTTTTAAATCAACGCAACAAATAGCTCGCCAGAAATTCTTTCGATGATAATTTATAAAGCGATAACGATATGAAATTTAGAAAGACATGGTAATAATTTAATATCTTTTTATGATCTTTTTGTTTCTTCAAAAATTCATACTTTGTTTCCGGCTCTGCTGATCATTATCGTTCGAAAAGTGCTAAATTATAGAGCAGTGCCCAGCTGCGGTCTCCGTGGCGAATCGCCTGTCATTACAATAGCGAGCGACGACAAGCAACTCCGTGCCACCCATGGCGGTTGATTTAGATCACGGGATAATCATCTGCGAGAACTGTTTTCGCAGCAATTATCTCGCATAGTTAATATAAGATACGCGTACGAAAATCGAAGAAACGATAAACATAATAAGATGATTTTCATAAAATTGCGCAGATCCGGCATCTGCAGTTGTATCAAAAAAATAATGCTGCAGTCGAGAGAACTTGTCAGGTAGATATATTTCGATCGAATTTATGTAACTTGTAGATGCAGAAAAAGGGACAGATATGAAGAAGGTAGCCAGCTTTCGCGTGGGTAACGAATCGTTTATCTTTGCGGTAATGCCTGGCAACTGTTCGCCCACGCGCATGAGATACCGCCGCATGCGTATTCGCGATATTTCTCACGCAGGCTGTTGCGCCTTGCGCGCTCGCGAAATTAATTTGCGTGTAGCTGCATCCTAGGCGGTCATCCGTGTCTCGCGCATAAAGAGGCGGGGAGAGTTTCGTGCGATAACAAATGGAAGAGACCACCGGAAAAACGATATAAGCAGCTTTTTCTAATGTTACATCAATAAAATCGCTTGCTTGACGCAGTATTTAATCGTAGCGATATTAAATTAATAAAGAATTTTTTGTAACTATATATCGTAAGCTTTTAAGAATACATTAAACAAAATAACTAGAGATGTAGAGTGGCGCACATAAAACTAGCCGCTAACAGTTTTTTTATAACTGTATCTTGCGTTTGGAGCCGGTTTTTACGTGCACCACCGTGTATAATGTTAATCATTTCGTCTATGTAAAGGTCACTTACTTAAAAAATTTAATCAATTTTATTTTTATCTTCGCACGGGCAAAATAAAATAAGAATTTGTTTCCATTTGTGTTTATTCTGTGGAAAATGAAGTTGATCTACCGGCCTGTTTTTCCAAGGAAATTAATCAGCCACCGGAGAAAGTAGACGGTACACTACCGGAACGTCGAAACTTATCTCCATTCCGTGCACGGCGTACTTAACTGAAAGGCGGTCCCGATGGACCTTACCTAATAAACTTCGTGTCATCGCGTTTCCCTTACGCGTCTTCTCATCCTCCCTGTCTCTTTCCCTCTCCTCCCTCCCTCTCTCTCTCTCTCTCTCTCTCTGTTTATTTCTCTATCCTTCCATAGAATCTTATGTAACCTGTTTGAATGCGCGTAGATACCGGTATACCGGGTGTATATAATTATAATGGAAGGTATACATGTATCCGCGAATACAACAGCTGAGGTAGGCAGGAGGTGCGCTGTGAGAAGAGCTGGATAGTGGAGCGGAGAGTGTGGGTAACAGGGAGAGGGATATGGATACTCTCCCAAGGGTTCAATAACCAGGCACAATAAGTCGCTAAACGCTCGGTATAGACGTCGCGATGAGTAATCAGCTTCCTACGTATCGGACTCCGAGATCATTAAGGTATATACACACACGTGTATATTTATTCGAGGTACCCTGCTTGAATGTTAGTGCATCGTGAATCCGTATGCAAGAGGTTCAACTTCTTCCTGCTCATCATCGACGTTGTACATTGCCATTAAAATTTCAAACGACGTTTAATATCGTTAATATAATAACTGAAAGTTATTTCACGAAAAATAAAGAATATATTTTTAGCATTATTTGATAAATATGGTAATGACACAAAAGAAATAAATACTACATTCCTCCCGTCTCTAAAACTAGAAAGAATTTTATATTTTTGGTTGTATACCGTAAAAAGTTTTTGCGTGTAAGAAAATAATTGTATCCGAAGCAGCTAGACATGTTGCAATAATATGATGTCATATGTGACGATTTGCATTGTCACCTTTGCTTAAGGTAACAGGTATTTTGCATAACAACAGTGATCAGCCTTGTTGAAATCCTGCAATTCATCTGACTTGCATGCAGTACAAACTATGCTAATAAATCGCCTCATTAATGTCGTCACAGGCTAATGTGCGTCAAGCGAGCAGTGACATTAATGTTACTAACAGCGACAGTCAAGCAACGTATATCAGCTGGAATTGTGATGTAAATTAATATTAGGTAAATTAAGCGTGATTATTAAAACTTGTGTTAAGATTCCTTATTCATCGAGCCACCAAGCATATTTGATTTTATATTAAATATTTATGTAATTATTTTTTGTTAGTCTTTAATCATACACTTCTCTAATTATATTTTGTCTTTAATTACAATTTAATTAGTTCTAATTTTTTAAAATTATATATGTTGAAAATATATAAATTCCACATATGTTCAAATTATTTCTTTAAAATATTATCTTAGTTTTCATAAGTATAAGAAATTTAATATTTAATATATATTTACGCAATATATTTTTATGTAATGATAAATACAAAATTATTTTTCAAAATTGTATTCTTGTTCTTAGAAATATGTGAAAACTAAAAATGTAATTTTGTTTAATAGCGAAATAACAAAGCTTTCTCAGAAATTCGCGGTTTTTTTTGCAAGAATTTGCTTTTCTCAAAATTGCGTGCATCGCTGATTAAATTAATGAGCTTATGTCACCCGTAGATTTCGAAAACCGGTGACTCACGTGTTCTGCGTTTAAGAATAGACTTTACGTGTTGCACACACGATCGTTTAATTCACCGTTGCACGCAAGACGGTTCGAAAAGTCATTTGCGGAAAGATAGCTTGCATATTGCAATATGTCGAAATGTCTATGTTTTGTAAATCTTATTAAAACTTGTATTAATTATACTTTTTACAAAGAATCACTTCCTGATTACATATTTAATTAAATTTTTGTGCAAATCTTATATACTTTAACTTACGATGATATAGTTAATGATACTCAATTCTCTCTTGCAAAAAAAATTATCTTTTAACAGTTTCACACGTGATACTGGAGATATCTTTTATCACAAAGAAAAGTACGCGATTGTCCCAAAAAGCAAAGTTACAGTTGGCGACCCGGCTCGGAATAAATCGTATAACTAGGTTTCGAGATCTATTCCCAGGATATTCGGCTGGGCGTACCTCGCGACCGGCCGTTTTCGCGTTTTATAAATATCTGTTTGCACAAGCCGGCGGTAAAGTCTTAAGTGCGGCTGAGCGACAATGAGTCGAGCGGCACATTATTATAGATAAATATCACAAAAGCACATATACACATGTTAACTTGCAGAAACGATGCTCTGAGATGAGGTAAGGCAGTATTATAAAATTGCAGTTTTATATATATAAATTCTGATTTAACTATATATTGTTTACGAAAATTATTATTTTGTATGTAACCGGTAGATTTTGTATTATAATTTACAACTAGTTTTATATAAAGGCAAAAATCCTAACGTCTTAATAAACGTAAAATAGCACCACTTTCTAAATTTTTCTTATTATCTTATGACCCTATACAAACTGGTTGTTACATCTACTGGCGACTCAGCGATTTCGCAACGCGAGATCACTGGCGCGTTCGCCGGAAGAAAGGCGATAGATTTATGGGAGAAATCCGTTCCAGGTCAGGGTTTCAGGCTGTTGTGCGCGTGATCTTCCGACATACAACGCATTCGTAAGAATGCCGTTAAATCTTATGTAATATCGCACGATACCAACGACCAAGCTCGACCGTGAATGTTTAATTGCCGTTCCGGAGAACGCATTGCCCGGGATACCTAATTCAATTATCCACCCGCAAATATTGCGCAATAGATAAACGCAAACGTCACGAACCAACGAATCACGCCCAGTTTCTCAGATTCGCAAACGCGCGTGTCTAATACATTAAGTGTTCGAGTTTCGATCGAAAGAATGTTTGCATGCTGAAGACGTTGCTCATGGTATCAGTATTTTCTGTCCGGTTTAGATTTGATGTACTTTAATTAGAATGGATTCTGACAAAAAGAAAACAGTACGCTACTATATGGACAGATTTATAGAACAAGCGTAAACTTAATTGATACACTCAAACCTTTATCGTCTAAGTAAATTTAATATTATGTTGCTTGTACAGTAAAAAATACAGAAAACCATCACCATAGTAAAAATTTTTATGGATTAAAGAAATAATTTAATCGTTTTGAATTTATATCTTGAATTTATATTTAAAACTTTATGGATTTAGTTATTGTTCCACAGTGAATTTACGACAAAACAATATCTGTTTATTATTTAATTTTAAACTTGATTGACGGATGTTGTGCTTATCTATGACACTACAAAGTGGCCCGTCTGTTCGGGCTTAATACCGAGCGTTTAATAACAATTGATGAACATTCGCGATTTATTGCCGCGCGATTAGTGATGCCCAGAATGCGGCCGTAGCTTCTCGGCAACATGAGTAGTGGAGATCGAGTGAGGGGTAGGCTGACTGGGCGTACCGAACCGTGATTTTATAGTTATCAACCAGGATACTGGAGAAGCGACGGTCCCATTCAGGCATCACTATCACTGAGTGCGCGTAACCTTGTGTTTCAAAAGACAATAGAATATACTACTTCACTTGTAATCCATTAACAAATCTATTGCCTCGACATTAAAATAAAAAAATAACTCACCGGCCGATGCGCAACAGCGGAGTTGGAACTCTGCGTCGATCTGTAACATAGAAATATTTTTACATTACAGCAGGGTTCAAGAGATAATCAAACTTGAAATAAATAATTATCGCGCCCGTTAAATTTTCAAAACATTATTTTAACAGATATCTGATTTTAAAATGCTAATGCAAGGAACAATCGCGGCGCAAGCGGCTGCATATTTCCGCATTAACTTGTTCGCATAATTAATCCTTAAACGAAAAATCGTGTAATATTACGACCGTGCAAATAAGAGAGAGAGAGACGCGACGTTTGCGACGTAATATGTCTTCTCGTATATGCCGGAGCAGATCGAACTCCGAAATTGCGAAATTGCGTCGGAGTCAAACCTAACCTCGAACGAGCAACGAGTGTCACGACGGAAACCCGGGAATCCGCCACAGGATTGACACGATAGCAAGATAATAAAAATAGCAGAATAAGAATTACTCACCCCACGGATGCTCCGCTGTCGCCCGATGCCTCCCAGGCCACCTGCTCCTTTCCTCGAGCCTCCGCTGATCCGTTGTCGCATCTCCGTCGGCGCACTCACTCACTCACGACGTTCACGAAAATCGACGACAGGTGCGTTCCACTTAACGCTCGCAACCCTCGCGTTGCATCATTTCGTTGTTTAACATTTGACAAACAACAAGGATGAAATGATTCCACGAGCGTTGCGAGCCTTACGTGGAACGCACCCGATCATCGTTGCCTATGACCGCGCGACACTTTGCATTGCACGGCACTCCCGGTATTAATCTCGCGACGCGAGATGCATACTTAGTTACACAGCGACGGAAGAATTACGAACGGAGCTGTATAATAATACCGATAATACGATCCGCTTTGACGCCCGTGACGCTTGACGTTCCGCAGGCAGGTAGACGCTAACATGGCGGCCATGGCGGGGAGAATTTCGTAAATCGCGCGGCCAACTTCAGTCTAGCCACTCGCCAGGAGCAACTGTCGCGAGGACGCTACACTTGCTACACCAGCTACACTTGATTTGGTTAACTGCAATCAAATCATCGATTTATGAAAACGCTGCCTACGTATCCCCCACAATCGCCAAATATCAGAATACGAGTTAAACGTATGACGTTAACAGAGACTGCGATCGCTAATTAAAACACGGCGCGGTGTTGCTCGATTTAGGGTAACCGTTTCGTATCTTTTCGTATCCGTGTTCCGAAAACGACGGCATTCTGAAGCCCCGCGACACGACGCCGACGCGAGTCGGGAGACGCGAGTCAAGTCGACGGTTGAGAAAAGCGAGAGCGATCATTCGAAAGAATGTAATTGAAAGTCCGAATGTGATATACCTCGGTATCCGCATAAATTCCACGAAGCACATATATCAAATGAACGTTCGATATATCACAGTTTCGAGTTCTCCGTAATCTCACATCTCACCTGCCGCACCGGACCCGGCGATTCGTGTATTACCCCCGGTTTCCATGCACGCGTTGTAACGCGCGACAAACATGCGTCTCCACAAGTTAAACGCCAATCAAATGCGTGCTTTTTTCAAACGCGCGGTAGCGCGTGCATGGAAACCAGGGGTTACTTACATTCCTACAATTAGCGTTGTATTCCGAGAATAATGATAGTAGAAGGTGGTCGCGAGTCGCGGGCGCCGCGGCAACATGAGTAGTGACGATAGAGTGGGGGTAGAGGTACGACGCGACGCGCGTTCGGCGTGCTCGGTCGGCCTACCTCTCTGCTCTAGCCCCCCGCTACTTATGTCTACCGCGGCCGCGGCCGCGGCCGCGGCGCTCGCAACCCCGCTGTGACGTCATTGCTCTCGGATCACATCGCGTTCATCGCGGAGATACACGAATCGCCGGCGGCCGGATCCGATTGTTTAGAGTGTTTAGACTGCGAAAAAACTGTGATACGTCATGTGCTTCGCGGAATTTATATGGATATTGAGGTACATCGCATTCGATTACATTCTTTCGGGTGACGGGCTCGCTTTTCTCAACCGTCAACTTGACTCGCGTCCATGTCGCACGTCGCGTGGCTTCAGAATGAAGTTCTCGGAACACGGATAAAGAGGAATCGAGCGGATACCCTAAATTGATTAACGCCGCGACGTGTTTAATTAGCCCAGTCTCTTAACGTCGTATGTGTAACTTCATATTTAATCGTTTTTTATATTTGGCGATCGTGCGGGATAGATAGACACAGTGGTTCATAAATCGATGATTGAATTGCCGTTAATTAAAATCGCCTCACTAGCAACAAGTGTAACATTGTTGCTCCTCGCAACAGTTGCTCCCGGCGAGTGAAGTTGGCCGCGATTTACAAAATTCTCTCCGCCATCTTAGCGTCTACCTGCGGAACGTCAAGCGTCACGGGCGTCAAGCGGATCGTATTATCGGTATTATCGTACAGCTTCGTTCGTAATTCTTCCGCTCGCTGTGTAACTAAGTATGCGCCGCGTCGCGAGATTAATACCGGGAGTGCCGTGCAAAGTGTCGTGCGGTCATAGGCGACGATAGTGAGTGAGAGCGCCGACGGAGATGCGACAACGGATCAACGGAGGATCGAGGGAAGGAGGGGGCCTGGGAGGCATCGGGCGGCAGCGGAGCAACCGTGGGGTGAGTAATTATTATTCTGCTATTTATTATTTCGCTATCCTGTGGCGGATTCCGTCACTTTTTCAAGCACGACTTGATTCGCCCATTAAGTACGTGATACACTCGTTACTCGTTCGAAGTTAGGTTTAATTCCGGCGTGATTTCGCAATTTCGGAGTTCGATCTCCGGCATATACGACAAGACACATTACGTCGCGAACGTCGCGTCTCTCTCTTATTCGCACGGTTGTATTATTACTTACACGATTTTTCGCGCAAGATTAATTATCCGAACGAATTAAGGCGGAAATATGCAATCGCTTGCGCCGCGATTGTTTCTTGTGTTAGCATTTTAAAATCAGATATTTGTTGAAATGATGTTTTGAAAATTCAACGGGCGCGATATAATTATTTACAAGTATTGATTATCTAGGCCACTGCTTTAATGTAAAAATATTTGTACGTTACAGATCGACGCAGGGTCACAACTCCGCTGTTGCGCATCGGTTGGTGAGTTATTTTTTTTATTTTAATGTCGAGGCAATGGATTTGTTAATGGATTACAAGTGAAGTAGTATATTATAATATATAATATTATAATCTATTGCCTTTTTTTTTAAATGGATAGACTCTCTCTCTCTCTCTCTCTCTTACAAGGTTACGCGCACTCACAATCAGTGATAGTGATACCTGAATGGGACCGTGACAAGGAATTATACTTTTATATTTTGCGTATTACATGTATCATCGTATCAAATTTATTTGAAATATATCATAATGCTAGAAATATCTTTAAAAGATTTGTTACAATCAGAACTTACTATAATATGGGCAAATTTGAAATTAACTGCGATTAATTTTTACCAATTACGAATTACTGATGACAGAAGTCTAACTACAGAATCGCGATCTTTTCGTTTTGAGAGATCACTAAGAACTGACGACGATTTTAATAATAAACATCGTAATAAATACGCATATTGTCACAAGTTCTAAAACCGTTAAAAATATTATTATCCAATGAATATACGAATATCGCGTTATATTGCTACTGAGACTTGTGTTTTTCACTTATATTATTATATGTCTCAACAAACTAATACACATCTCTACATGAAATATTCGCATGCATACTTATTTAGCAATGCCAAGTTTTTTGGACAAAATATTCTGTTATTTTAAAACTCTCTGAATTTCGTGCGATTACGGATAGCATAAAAAAATGAAAGCGGGATTAGGAATCCTCGCGGTCAGCACATGAGCTTGCTTCAAGGAGCGCTTTAGGCAATATTTTAGAACACTTTAACTGCTTCTTTTACTGCCAGGTAGAACTAACTCCTGCTGTCTAAGCACTACCTCGTAAACTCTACATTGTTCAGTCATCTAGCATGTCGTAACTTATGATCATGCCCGCGTGATAGACTATCTGTTTTGAGATTCTTCTTTGTTAATTTGAACTTGTTTCATATTAACCGCGCTGCACTTTCTAACTCATTCAATGCAATTGAAACAGAATCATATTCATAAGTTTATATAAGAAGCTCATTTCTTGATTTTCAAAATTTTATGTGTATCTGATACTTATTTTTTTATACATATCTCAGTTATTTTTAGTGGAAAAATCTTCTATTAAATAACATTTAATATATGAAGTAATAGAA
This sequence comes from Temnothorax curvispinosus, assembly GCF_003070985.1. Taxonomy (NCBI): domain Eukaryota; kingdom Metazoa; phylum Arthropoda; class Insecta; order Hymenoptera; family Formicidae; genus Temnothorax; species Temnothorax curvispinosus. The sequence goes on along the minus strand of NW_020223619.1, from coordinate 154,135 downwards.
TAATTTGTGTTTTTTGAAAAAAGATATAGAAAATGTAAACGCGTTTACATTTTTTATCTACAATATAAAAGTAATAAAATTTATGAACACGCGTTTGTAGCAATCCTTTCATTACATTTTTTTACCGAGCCAAAAGGGACAAGTAACCTCGGACAAGAAAGGAAAGCTGTAACAAGCTTAATCGCTCGTAAGCCCAAAGACTCGAAGCTCGAGGATTGGACATTACATTCGTGATCGGCTCGCACCATGTAAGCTCGAGAGCTTTCGGATTTAGGTACACTGTTGGAAACAAATGGTCTCCGGGATCAATGGCTCGCCACATCGGCCGGTAATTACGAGCTGTTACCACGCAAGGGACGGGAGGGAAGGCAGACCGTGGATCCAGGCGTTGCCTCGTTACACAATTAAATTTACGATCGACTCGAACGCGATCGGACGTTGCCGGTAGCATAGGGGCGGATATAAATTGCGGAGCGCCGGTTTGAGTTATACTCGATTGGTGATGGTCGCGATTAAGGTCGACGACAGGAACTCGTATATTTCGCGCAAGGAACCCTGCCTTGTTGGACGTGACGAGAAAGATGCTAACAAATTGCATCTTTCTGGATTTTCAAAAGAAAAGAAAACAATTTAACATTTATCTTTAAAGAAGAAAGGAGCTTTAAAATTTTATATAGAATAGATAATATATAATTAATATATTACAAACAAATTTTGCAATAAACTTTCATAGCAATTATAAATAAATAAAATAAGTTTCAATAATAAATAAACTCTTTAATAAAATGTTCAATATAAAACGTATATAGTAGTTTTGATTTTAGCATTTTGATTTTGATTATAATTTAAAGCCATTTTTAGTAGGTATACATTTTTGTGTCAAAACTGTATATATTTTTTTATAATTATTAAAGATACATTTAATTATAAAGTGTTTATGAAATTAAATTGTAATAAATAATTTATCTTGAATAATCATTTTAGTATACATTTACAGTTATTTTTTACATTATACAGTTTTTTCTCTTATTACTTTTTTAAAAATGACTGTAGGATTTACCGGATCAGATAAATTAAGAAAACGTAGAGCAAGTCGTACTACGTGCAAAAATAAAGAAATGTCAGTAGAGGAAATAAAAGTGACGGTGCGCGCTGAGACTAACTATTCCGCGCGGTTAACTCAAATAAGGAAACTGTCTCACCGCAAACTGTAAGAAGTTCTGAAACTTTTCCAGAATTTCCAGGAAGGGAATCCTGTAGAACTCGATATATAGCACTGCGGCATTTTACAGAGGCGTATCTGGCCGCAGCCGCAAGCAAAAGTGGTAGGAAGAAAAGTGCGACTCGCTCCATTCGCGATATCCTGTTCTGAAAACTTTGTCGCGTACTGTCGCCAAATTTTGCCAGGTTTTTCCAATCAATTTCGAACTTTCTTCGAAAGTTAGTATATTTTGTTGCGGATTGCATTATCAAATTACGCGCGAAGTTCACGTTGCATAGTTTGTAGATACAAGCTGGTATACAAAAGTCTGTAGCTTTGTAAATGTGCACATGGTATCGAAATATATTTTAAATCTTTATAAGAGAGCTTAAAAAAGCTTAAAGAAACACAGGAAATATAATGAATGAAATTTAATCAGTTGATTTATATGTCATTTATATATCATTCTTTTAATTATATTTTAAAATCTATTTTATTTCAAATAAATTCTTTCAAATCAGTTTATTAAAGAAAAATAACAATTATTATTGAAAATTTAATTGCGATAGATTTTTTAACGAATGTATATATGTATAAATCTGTACTGCATAAAAAATTAACCTATATAAATCTATATAAATGTAAAAATTATATGCTTTATCTTTATATAGCTTTATATACATATACAATATATCTTTTTATTAAGAGCTTGTTTTCTTATCATGTGCGAGAATTACAAGAAGCTAGCTATACATTATTATTCCTATATTCCCGTCTTCACGCTCGTCTGAGCATTAACTAATTTCGTGATAGCCGAAAGGATACAGCTTACCCGCATTACAGGCAAACCGCGACCGCGAGTGCACGTAGGTGCATCGTTATATTTGCGCAGCTGTTTATGCGCCATTGTTGAGCGCACAGACATGTCTCTGCGCCCGACATGTATTTCCGTGCGATGGGTATATACATTCGGCAGGATAACTCCGAATTCGGTAGTTTGCGCATATTCATGGAAATGCTCCAACGCATATCGTTGCGCATTCACGTTTCTCCAGTCAACAATAAGAAATGTCCTATTTTAGCGTTGGTATCTATCTATAGCTTATAGTATCTATATTTTACGAAATTATACTTATTAAAAAAGAATTATTGATCATTATCGTTATATGTTTCATGGTTTCTTTATAACAGTTATGAAGATATATACTTATATATAAAGTTTGAAAAACTTTTATTGAATGTCTGAACTGAGAAACAGTGATATTTCATTAGTCTTATCTTATATAAGTGGTACAAGATACAATCTTTAATTTTATCCAGAATCGCATACACATGTACGCGCTCGCACATATAGGGGAACGGGGGGTAGCCCCAGACATTATTGAAATTTAAGTATACCGCGTATCTATGGCCATTGTTTAAACATTTTGCATGTAGTTTTTTAAAAGTTTTTTTATTGTAAAATAATTTACTAATGACCTTTTAATCGAAATTATGTATAGACATTTGTCTTCCCTCTATTTTTATCTCTCTCTCTCGCTTTCTTTTCCTCTAAAATTTAATTGAATAAAAAATTTAAAAGCGTTCTCGATTAAAATAACATTTGTTTTCCTTTTTCTCGCTGTCTGCCGTCCGAAATTATCGTGAACGTCAAACTTCTTTGTGTTATATTATAAGAGAGCCACTCTATTTCGATCTTTCCTATTCTACCTCTCTTTATTTTTAACCGTCTTCAATATCCGACTTACGTCGAGTCTTTTATTGAGACGTTTTTTGGAAAATAACCACTCGTCTTTGTATGACCGTTCAATGAAATTTTACCGTCTATGTTCTCTACTTCAGAATAAAGTATCTTCTAACATGAAAGGAGAATGGATTTCAAGCAATTTTTACGAAAAATAGTCCGTTACTAAAGAGAACAACTGAAGTGAATCCAAGTTTTTTTATTACAATAATACATATCTACTTATTGAGTTGAGGGAAAATATACTTTTTCAATAATATTATAAAATAAGGTTTTCATTAGACTTGAAGGCATTAAAGTATTCTAATAAGACAAATCTAATTAAAAAAATATTTGTATAACTTGTAATTTGTAAAATTTTTAAAAATAACTTGTTTATATAATTTATATAAAATTTTAAATAATACCACATTTATTCAATATCAGATAATAAAAGTATGTAACACTTATCTCAAATTTATTTAACTCACAATTAGTTAACTTCATTTATAATACTGTTTCTATAAAGATACTAAAAATTTTTTTCTTTTTTAAAAAATAAAAAATACACAAATTTTGTAATATATTGTAACAAAGTTATTTACAGTAACGGGATCCAACAATGTAGTTTGGGACGAAAACGTAGGAAATATTGGAAATCAATAGCGTGAGAATTGTATATATAACAAGATGTTTCTATCCAAAATATTAAGTTTTGTTTTGAAGCATTATTTTTCTGAATGTTGTCATAGTGACAATCTGCCAGATTATTCGCATCAAGTAGGTGTATTCCATTTATTGGCAATAACAAGCTCTTTTTTCGTTGAACTGCATTTTTATCTTATCAAAGAATTACTCACGTTGTATAATACAACTGTCTTATTTTGTAGTTTTTTACGAAACAACAAAGATTATCTGCTCCTTTTTTTTAGCTCGGGAGAAAGGATAAAAAACGATGATTTTTTAGTTTATTTGCAATAAGTTTATTGTATATATAGAAAGAATAATGATCTTTTTTTTTCTTCGTCAGATTACATTTTTCTGTTTCCGAATCTGTTCGTGATATATAAAATTTATCGTGATTTTTCTTACGGTCTTAGTTTTTATCCTTCTTTGTATGAGGAAAAAAACGAAAAAGTCGTAGAAGGTGGGAATAAAATGAATCTTGATCGCATTGATACCTTGCACTTTGTAAACGGGAATGTACTTTTATCTTGTTGATCGCGGTGGAGAACCTTCCATTTTGATCTCAATCTCAATCTTGTTCCTTGCCAAGAGGAAACGCGACTACTACCCCGTGAAATGCATCCGCTTGAGATATCTTACGCGCATCGTAAGTCATGTGCATTTGCGCGTTCATTTGCGTTTCCTTCGACTAGAATCTTAACATATTGCTAATAATTGCGAGAGTCTCTATATGATGGGAGAAAAGAAGAATCTTTATGGCATGATGTACTGATTGTGAGAACGATATTGGTTAAAATTATGACAATGAAATACAATTTATAAAATGCGTTTAGTGATATTTATTCATATTTATCTCTTATTGAAAAATATAAACTATATAAATTAAGAGAAAAGCGAGATATGCAGCAATTAATTCTTATGATTCGAGCATTTTTTACATAAGGATAATAAAAGATCTTTATTAAACGATTTATTAAATTGATGTTTTGTCAATTTATAATAAAGTATATTTTGATAAATTGTACAAAGGGTAGAAGGATATCTATATAAAAAAAAATTATCTACTAAGAAAGTAATTAATGAGAAAAAAGGATATGACCATATTACTAACGCTGTGGTTTCCGTTTTTTCTATTAGCAAAAATTATCACGTGTGTTCCTTTCGCCATTGTCGTTCACTAATCCAACAGAGTGATTCTTTTTTGTTAGAAAAGAATAGCTACGAAAAGACGAGACCGCAACGAACGGTCGTGCAAAACAACGAGCGGTCTATGTAGTCTTTGGTATATATCTTTAATCCTAAGATTTACGTAAAGCCAAAGAGTTATGGCCAGACGAAGGTGGAATCTTACAGTAGAATTAAAAGACTTGCGGTTTCCCGTAAATTCTATTACAATAGCGGAACCTTGTTCACCAGTCCAGTGATGAAATAAATTTTTTCTGCGGTTTAAAACAAGATATGGTTAAAGATATCTGCCACGCTAATACTATTATACGCTTATATTAATGAGAATTAAATTAATGAGTATATGAATATACAATGTATTTTTTATTATGTATTATTAACATTGATTTGCCAAATATTTGAAGATTTATTCCCTACATATGTATAACTTTAAATATATTTTGGATTTACTGTATAGGTATTTTATTCCAATTAATGTTACTTCTGCAAGTTATTACATTTTTTTTCGTTTTTATTATTGGTTATATGTATTTCGTTGCTTACTCCAATTTATAAGTATTTTCCCGTATTTTTCTTTGGTTTCTGCACGTTTCGCTTTTTTCTTATTTACTAACTTTTAAAGAAAGTAAATTGTTTTGTAAGTCCTATTAATTCGATGGTCGCGAAATGGAAAGCTGGAACGTAAAATCGTGATAGCTCGAGAAGTTTATTACCGTCTTTTACGCCATTCGGTCAAAAGATGTTTCGCGATATTAAAACGAATAAAATATTTACGAAGCGTCGAATTGCGTAATTTTTTACTAGCTCTTTTTACAGCTCTCTTTTAAATCTCTTTAATTTTACGTCTTAGGCAAGCAATAAATTTTTGCCATATATAAGTTAAATATTACATTAATAGTTAAATAATTTACTAGTTATAAAGTGAAGCAGGATAAATATTACAAAAAGATGCTTTTACTGTTGGAATTTATCATAGCATTCAATTTTGGCGATAATATACTTTTCTATTAAAAACTGTTATTTGTTGTTCAATAATAAGCGTAACAATATTAAATGTTTTTTAATTGATAAAAAAATATAAAAAGAGAAATGTTATTTGAAAAATTTTTATTTATTTTTTTTTTAAATAATAAATAATTAAAGATGTATTAAATTAATAACGCAGGACCAAATGAATTAAATAAGATTTACTACAATTATTTTGTTCAATTGTATATACAAAGTCTGTCAGAAAAATAATGAGATTAAATCGATAAATTTTTTTATTATACATTTGTAACTAAATACAATGGTTTCCTTCAAAATATGACCCATCTATACACCATGCCAACGATATTTCCACTGTTCGTAACACCGTAATCATTTAAGAGAGGCCGTTTATGCTGTCCGTCATCTTCTTTAATTGATTCTAATAATTCAAAATGGTGCCCCTTAACGTTTGACTTTATTTTCGGTATAATAAGAAGATAAAGAAAAGTCACAGAGAGGAAGGTCTGGTGAATAGGGCGGATGTGGTAGCACCACAACCCCTTTTTCAGCCAACAATTCTCGAACTGAAAGCGCCCTGTGCTACCGAAAAACCTGATGAGCACGTGATAAAACATGATCACCTGATCAAGTGCTTTTTTTTAACTTTTTATAACAATCCATGACGCTCTTTTTCAATTTAACACAAAACTTTATCGCATATTTTTTGTTTAATATTTTGTCACTTTATAAGAAAACGGTGACGAGATCTACTAATACATATTTATGAAAAACGTTATAACATAACACAGCCGAACGAGTCGAAACTTGTACTACTTTTGAAGGAAGGACTATACTTTACGTTCTACGATGTTACGATTGTTCAGTGCTCCCACATTGTGCGTTATAGATTTAATCTCATTATTTTTCTGACACACACACACACACACACAGCTCTCTGTACATTAAATATACATATAATACAACCCACTAGAATATTTTGGATTTCTTATTTTGCAATTGATGTAAGTTACAGATAATTTTATACAAATCCTGTTTTAACTTTAGCAGTTTGTGGATTATTGTTTAAAGGATTAAAGGATTAACTAATTTTTCTACTATAAGATGTATAAAATTTGCTCCATTTAATTTTTCGCCAAACAATGTTGATTTGTTTACTGAACAATAACAAAGTTATTATAATAATTCATTTTCTAGCTATTAAATTATGTTGCAGTAAGATACGTTGCTTTAATGAACTTTTTGCACAGATTAATAATGCATTTTTAGTAAAGTTTAATATTTATTTCGTATACATTAAATCGTTGGATAAATCAAACGAGTAATTACGAGTATTCTTCAAAACCGACATTTCGAAATAGTACATATAAATTGTGAGAGAATTTTTACATTGAAAATACGCAATGTATATCGTCGAAGAAAGGACCGGATACGTAACACTATAACGTAAAGCAATTAGCGAGCGTAGCTGCATATGCAAAAACGCTCTCATTAAATTTCGGTGCGTCTGATCTCAGCTCTGTCCGTTATTTTTCCGACACTATGCAGACAACGAGCGATTATATCCATCGCTTCGTTAAATTTATTATGATGAAACTTACACGCCGCATTATCTTGAAAAGCGACCCGCGCCTTTAATGCCGGTTACGTGCAATACGCGCCTGTTGCGAGTTTTAATTAAATGTGTCACGTTCGCGGGATCGTGCGACTGATCTTGCAGTTTAAGCGAGTTTCCAGGCTGAAAAAGAGAGATCCCTTTTTATTCCATCCACCGTGCCATTGCTCGTCCTCTTTCCATCCCTTCGCTGTATTCCTGCGAGCGGAAATCCAACGCTTGTTTTTTTTTCTTCAGGAAAGCTAAAAAGATTCTTCCGGAAAAATATTCTTGTTTTATCATGCTATCCCAAAAATCACGTGTATCATATTTTTCGCGATTATAAACAATTTTAAATTGATTCTTTTTTTTACAATTGGTAAAAAACTTTTTTTTTCTTTTACAATTATTTTATTACCAATATTCTATTAAATTACTTGAACTTAAGAGAATTGTAAAGAAATTATTATCTATTTGTAGGAGTAAGTTTATAAAGTATTTATTGTTTAATTTATGTTAAATATTAAGTAAATATTCTCTATTGTTTATATTTAAAAATTATTTCTGGAAAAAATTTGTTTAAACTGCAAGAATTTTAGTTGAGAATAAGTATGGAGCGACCTATATGTACGAAATGCACTGTATAATAATTTTTTTGTTGCTTACCCGGTCTTAGTATCACCCTTTTTATCTTTGTCTTGTTACTTCAGTATGTTTCTCTGTTTTTCTGTTTTTTGTTCGTACGCGCGTCGACTCACTGAAATCTTGAACATCAAAATGCTCGTGTCACTCTTTGCAACATAATACATAAGATTTTACATCCTGAAGAGCTGACATACAAGGAATTTTAGATTTGTCATAACATTTACAAAATTTGGAATTGTGCTATTTATTTTTAGCTCCCATTATTTCTCTAATTGGTAAAAGTTTGAAGGGCAAAATGCTCGTTCATACTTTGTCAAGGCAACAAGACTTTCCATTTAGAACAAGACTTTAATAGTTTTATATATCTGATTAAATACATATTAATTTGAGACATTTAGCTTCTTATAGCTTTTTTACTATTGTTTTTATGATTTTTTGCAGCATTATTTTTCAAACGACTAAAGAAATTTAAAAGTTCTTCCGTGTGTTAATATAGTGATGATGAAGAATATCCTTATGTATATAATAGATCGATACTTGCGTGCATTAAGAAAAATCTCGATATTCTAGTAATCCGCGTTAAATTGTCAAATTTCAAGCTGCTTTTCCCCTGTTCTTTGCAAGAGCTTCCCATCTAATATTGTTTACGTACATATATTCTTTTTACAGAATCCGTTTCTGCAAAATTTGTAAATAATTTTAAATCACAGATTTGTGTAAAAAATTTGGTTTTTTTTATTATTTTATTTATTATTATTATTATTATTTTAATCAATAGAATCTACATATTTGTAAGAAATTTATTTTTTTATAAATCTGCACTTATTGAGTGATAGTAACAGAATCATATTTGTAATTTAATTACCTACTTATTACTTTGAAGTTAATGCGTTTCTTGTGACATACACATGGAACTTCTATTTTTGGGGGGAATTTATATAAAGTTTCTAACGACAGGATTATAAACGGTTTCCTGCAATTTCATGGACTCATGTGATAGATCGCTGGTATACTAGATTTCTCGGTACAAATTAGATCATTAGTTCTGCCGTGACTATCCAATCGAGATCTCGCGTCCTGCACTTTATTACTCCCGACTCATTGATCTGGATTCGTGTATGGCGGTAACTGGTTACGAGATAGTTTATCATTTCGCTGCGCATTGTGTCAGCAATATACCATTACCTTGAAACAGATCAACCAATGTCATAACATTACTGGGAAATAAAATGGAAGTAAAATCGAAGTTCCATGTCCGTGCAATTTCAAGAGCATTTTATTTTAGTTTTCTTTTATATACTTGAATATCAGATATTTAAAATAGATAATTGAAAAAGCTTGATAAATTACGATTTTATACATGATGAAAATTTCGCGTATAATAAAATTTAATATCCTGTGCATTTCGCAATCTTCATTCTCGATTGTTTATATATCCGAGCGAAGGTAGTTTGGTTTCCGCTAAAAAATACTTCGTCTTTCCCTATCTTACCCGATTTGTTTATCTTCGAATAAACTTACGCGCAAGTACCGTGCACGTAAATGCTGCCGGACGGCGATTTAAGTGGTCGGGCGATGTTGTTCCCATGAGAGAGTGAGGAAAAAGGAGCTGGCGATCGTGCCGGAAGCGAACGGGCAAGCCGGATCTCCGCGATCGATATCGGAGATCTTCGAGATAATTGGTAATTAAGCTCGCGAAAGGACTATACGCTTCGCCGATGGGTCATTAGGCTGACCTAACCAGCACAGTCAAGGGATTCTGGGAACACGGACCAACGACACGTCTTCATTAGCCTTTCATGAATGCCACTCGTATCACTCATCCTCTATCTCTCTCTGTTCTTCCCTCTCCCGCCCCCTCTCTCTGTCTTTCTCGCTCGCTCGCTTAGGTAGAACTTCCTCCTACTCTTGCCCCCCCCCACGTGCAATTCGCCAAAGCGCGTTCATGTTACGTGCGTGTATGTTCAGGTACATCATCCCCATAGTGTACTCTGACCGCCGACAGGGCTGAGTCGCTTTTAGGGACATAACTACTGGAAATGTGGTAATACTAGCAAAAGATCCTCACCAGATTATTCCAATAACATTGCATTGTTTCCTGAATTGCTAATAATAATTTTAGAGATGTTTCGGTGGGATAATGCAGTTCATGTCTCTTCCCTTGAGTATTATACTGAATACGTTGACCACAATGTGGTATCACGCTATATAGATTTATCTTTGATACTCAGTTCGTTGATTACGTAGTGCTGATGCTATATATCATGAACTAATACGAAATGTAATCAGATTTTTCCTGAAATAAGTAAATTTCTTTAATAGAAAATTATTTTCTTATGTTATGATAAGAACATAATAACTGTATAACTGTTTTTAGTAAGTATTTTATACTCCCAATTGCAATTTTTATGTTTATTATGTTTACTCTTAGCTGTAAAATATCTGCATCTTCAAAACTGTAATTGATGAAATATTATTGATACTATTGATATCATTATCTCTCTCGAAACTAAACAGATTATCTCAATGTTTGAATATACCACAACGATCCAGACACTTCCCAGTCTACGAAACAGCTACAATCGTATTAGCTCCAAGTTGCAGCTGTATTGAATACGCCGTCGTTTGTCACGAGAGGTTTCATTGACTTGTGTTCCATGCGCGATAAACTCTATGGTATAGCTTTCTACATAATTACCCGTCTATAATCACACACCTCGATACGTCAGTTCGTCTCTGGATTCACATCGGGTCGTGTGCGTTCACGCGAGCGAAGCGGTTGGTTGCGCCTCGATCAAACGGTGACATGCTCGCGTGCGAGCACACCTCGTGCGTAGGCACGTGCATGCATTATCCGCGATATCGCGTTCGGGAATTCCTGGCGAGGCCGCCGAACGTTATTGCCGTTTGTATCGTCTGTAGTGCATCCGCATCGTAGTGCATGGCTCTCCCGTAGGATTAATTGCACAAGAGACCAGGGTAAGAGACCAGACACGGATCTGGACACGGGAGACACCTGAGTAAGAAAGCGCAACAGGAAGCGGGGTGCAGACTGTGTATCGCGTTGCGATAAGCCGAGAGCTGTAGTACGATATATGTCGCAAGCGAGTTGACGATTTTCGACTCCGACTATGGAATCTGCAGCGAAAAGAAAATTGATGGATTTCAGCATAAATAGAATTGGTTTAAACACGATTATATTTGATCATATATAACATCTTCAAATTAAGCGTCGTGAGGATAGCTTGAAACTCATGACTGTGCACAGACTAAACTAGAAACTGGAATCTGTCTCTATTATTTCTGTAAATTCCATCACATTTGCTTCTTGAAAGGATATCTCGAACTCTGAAAGAAATTTTTTTGGTTAGAAGATAAGCACGGGGTTGATGATGCAGACAAGTTCGGTGAAACTTAAACGCTAGATGTATACTTATTCTCGGCTAGTCGGTCTAACTCTTTTGAAATAGTTCGATAACAGTTCTACAATTGTATAAAATAGATTTAGGCGTTGCAAGAGAACAGTAATGGTTTTAAAAGATCAAGATGTTATCGGAGATTTTTTTCGTGTAAATTCTTGAGCCTCAGTCCCCCGGTTCAATAACTCCATTGTTGGCGGCGTCGTAATATTTCCTGGATGCCGATCGACTCCGTTGTTCTGCACCAACGATACTCCGTAATGGCAGCGTTTTACGGGAGAGCGTATGCATCTCCGCGAGCGACCATCGGTATCTGGATAACTATATTATACGGCGTATATACTGGCGCGGAGAAAAGCGCATCGACATAACGGTGCGATCAGCGGTACCTGCTCTTCGAAAAAGTTATCCTACGGGGGAGATCTTTCGAGTAGATGAACTAAGTGAGTGAGCTCTCTCAAAGTTGGCCAAAGGTCTTCCCAGATCGATATTAAGGATCGCGGCGTACAAACTAAGGCACACGCCGTTATTAAGTACCCTTATCGTAATGCGTAATCTAATTACGCCAATAGGAACACATTCCTGTTTAGATTTTGTTACGTGTAAGAGTATCTTGCTTATCTTGCTTACCCGCCAGTCTACTTGATGAAGTAAACGAGTAAATTAATTACTGTGGCGAAACCAGTTGGCGGTGCCAATGCCGATATCAACAACGCGTTTGATTCTTAAAACGAACGAGTTCTAAACATGTGTATGTGTATGCTCTAAACATATATGTATGTGTGTATATATACATATAATTAGTAATAACACAGATTAAGAATGTATACACTTTTTTTTAAGATGTACTCAATATTTGTTAATTTCAATGTTTGTCTACATTGTTAATCTGCGTTATCATTAATTATTATATTTTTTTATATGCACATTAATAAATGTAGATAATAAAATCTTAATTACATCTAGTTATTAACGTATTCATTGATAAGATTTGGAAAATTTTGAGATAACTCTCAATTTTCTTTTTAATAAGAAAAAAATAACTTTAAATCCGTGAAAATTTGTTGACGTTCGATACAATCTATATATGTTTTAGAAGAACTATTTAAAAAAGATCTGGTTAATTAAATTGACTCTTGCCGCATTTACAGGAAGTTTTCAAGAAAATATACCTTAGAAAGTCAGAGGGACGAGGTATCTTGCGATAGTCAAGAGAATAACGCCGGTATAAATCGAACAAATGGAAGGTCGTCTTGTTTTCAAATGTTGGCAGCTAGCTTGAACTTTGGTTGAAGTTGAACGAGTGGCGGATCCACAGAAACGAAGTCTCAGTCCACTTGGAAGAATCTTCGTGGCCGTGTCTTCCTCTCTCTCTCTCTCTCTCTCTCTCTCTCTCTCTCTCTCTCTCTCTTTCTTTCTTTCTCTCTTTCTCTCTCCTCTCCCTTTTCGCTCCTCTTTTCCTCCCTCGTCGACGATTCTCCCGTATCGTGACTCCCCGCGGCGTGTTCCCACGTCGAACCAGCGTCTTCTGGGTCTTCACCAGCGCCGTGGTTGATTACGATACCTACGCCCTCGCTCTCGAAGAGCTATCGTGCGCTCTCACCCGAGCTCTCTAGGCTAGGTCAGTACCATAAGCGTCTCACTTGCACGCTGACACGCATTCACGGGGCCACGTGTTCTCTACTAACACGCCGCAGTGGGGATCGAGCAATAACCTATGACACAAACCGATTGTTTATTGATATCGAAACGCAATCATAAAATCACAGTTCAATTGCGGTTGTATAAGCATGATGGAAGATTCATTCCTCTTAGCTGCACTTTCTTGCAATTAGAATAAAGCAAGTATACATTGATGCTTCGTACATAGAAAATAGCAAGTTATCAAGACAATAAATGTAGGATAATTGAAAAGAATAAATTTAAACACACACACACACATACTTGCGATTTGCCATAAATTTTAATATTTATATTTCTAAAAATCTGACCGTTACAAATAATACTATAATTGCATATTGACATTTGCATTGCTTATACATGTATACAACATGTATGATGTAAGATATACACGAGAAAATTTACGGTACTTATAAACATTAAATTCACTTATAGTTTATGTAAATTCAAGTACAAGAGGGATACGTTAATGAGAACTCTGCATGTAATAAAGGAGATACCTCAACTAATCGCCTTTGACAAACTTAGTATGATGTTTGCCGATGTCAAAGCAGAGAGTAAACCTATTGAGTTCCTCTACTCCATGTCGCTACAATCTGTGCGGTATCCATACTCATCTTGATTAATTGCAACCTTATTTTCGCAAAAATCTTCCTTTGTACACACATCTTGGGAATATTATAATATAAATATTATACTTCTAAAAACCTCTGAAAAATTATTAATGCGTGATATAATTGTTAATTAATTCATACAAATTTTAGAAATATTTCAAAAAAATCTTGTAATTTTTAAGTATATATTTAGATTATGCGTATACTTTATTTTTTATTATATTAGATGCGTTTTCGCGATATCACTAATCACATAACACATAGATATCACATAACAATAAGATAAACTAAAAGAAGTGTCACGTGAATAGGAGAGACCACAATCTATATGGATGTTTTATGTTCTTATTATTAGCCATTTGATCCTTTGTTGTTTCGATGTTTCGCATTGCTGCAATCGTACGTGCCGATTGCACGTGCATGCGTGCACATTCGACCACCCGCGATCGTCGCTAAACACGATAATACCCACGTGTGCGAAGCGTTGTTTCCTCCTCGATTTGATAGCGATCTAGGCTTTCATTGCAAAGGAGCGGTTGCTGGAACCTTTTCAGAACGGCCTGGTGTTACTCGAACCTCTTCCTGGAGCAAGATAAGAAGGAATTCATGAATTCACATTTCATAAACGAGATTGAAATACATCGGAACGCACCGCGTATATCCGTCAATCGATCTCATTCTTAAGTTTACATATTGAAACTAACTTTTCCGGTTTCCCGAAGCTTTTTCATAAATTAAAGATTACGTCAGGCATGCTGTTTTCTCAAGTCTTGTCTCCAGAAGTGGTAGATATATATTTAACTTCTTACAAATCTGAGAGATAAATTAAGTGTGTTTTCGTCTGTTAATATTAGCAATGTTAAAAAATTCAGAAATGTTGAGTGATAAATAATATATAAACAAAATATCACGTTTTACATCTCCGAATTTTAAAACGACTGTTATTTATTGGATGTTTTCTCCGCTATAAATCCTGAAGATATAAAGATACAAATTACGCATTTCCTGAAAGAAAACGCTCTTTGTTTCGCAATGAGCCCAACGCGGCATGTCGACATGGTTCACGAATTCAGTAAGTTGATTTATTTTATCTTTCTCCCCTTTGTCTCGAGCCTTCAAAGCCACGTATAGCCGTGGACTTTTAAAGCCGATGGATACAAATTGGCGCACCGATTCTCATCTTCTCGATCATCGTCGTCGTCGTTGCCGTCATCGTTGTCGTCTTCGTCGTTTCGTGTCCAGCACCGACGCCGCTGTCGAGAGAGGCTGTCCCGTAAGTGGGCCACTCACCTGAATACTTTGTGGCAATCAAGACTTGCTCTTGAAGTATGGGACAGCGCGAGAGCGGAGGAAGGAGCGACAGGAGCAGGCGAACGGGGAGAGCGACCGGACAGCACGAAGAGGAACGGAGATAAGTCGAGAGGAAGACGGAGAAGGAGAAGACTCGTTGCTCCTTGTCCGTCACCGGTCAGTCGTTCTTCAGGGTGCTTACGGTGCGCTTCCTCGCGGCTGCTCTCGCGATCGATCGAAATCGCAACGCGATTCAGCGCGGCTCAGCTTACTCGAGGATGATTAGTCTGAGGGCAACCAGGCCGGGATCTCTTCGTCCTCCGCATTGTGGCAGGGAATTTTGTCCCGTTTGCAGGTAACTTACGTAACTGTTTCGGCTAGACGCTCCATCGTGTTTTGATAGTGAAGCACTTAGAATTATATTGATTTAGTTATTATTCACATCACAATAATTCTTTATCCACCATGTGCTTGTGTTTATCGTTGTATCAGATAAGTCTTCTTCAGGATTAGAGATTTAGTCATGAATTCGTTTTTATCTTCAAAATAATTATTACTGCAACTTGCAACTAATGCAACGGTTTTGTCGAATGTATTAAGTTAAAATGAATGTTTTGTTAATATAGCTTTTAAGTTGGAAAATACTTTTCAAATATAATCAAGCTCCAACTTAAACAATTTATAGCATTATTTTGCATGTGTTCATTATTGTTATTAATTAGTAGATATAATTACAAATTATATCAAGTCATGGTTCACTCATTCCTGTCAATCGCGTGCCAATATATGCAACGATAAAAATCACTTGGCCAAACCGATATCGATTAGTATTCTAGCGTGTAACATGATTCTAACAGCGCGTGTTTAGGGCATCTTTTAGGCCGATAAATTTCGCAACTTCGGTGGGCGCGCGTCGCGTAACCGAGACTGACGTAACCGGCTATTAAACTTACACTTTAATGCGCGTTTCAACCGGGAAGAAGACGTAAGAGTCGGATGATCGATCGCTAAGTGGCGTGCACCATAAACGAGTGGGGAACCTGGGACATGATACGTGCGCGTCACGGAAAGGTCCGGAGGGAAGCGCACGAAACCGTGTCAAGAGCACGCCTCAGAAATAATTAGTTTGCCCATCATTAGAGAAAGATTTATCGAGGTGGTGCGCGGAGGTCCCGCGGCTTCCCACACTTCGTCTTCGTCTTCGACCTCGCTCAGGTACGCTTGCGCGACTGGAGGAATCCGCCGGATCAGCGACCCGATCGATTTGTAGTCGGGTAAAAGCCCTTGCCCGTCTTGCCAGCCACCCTGTTGCTTTCATGAGTTGATCAGTTGTCGGGAATCTATTTCTTCCCACCCAACAAGCACGAAACGCTTGTTATAAAGAGAAAAACTTGGAATTGGCACGCTCGTGTCAAACGACTTGTGACAAATGCAAATCTCGTGCACTTTATGCAAATTGGAAATAAGATTGAATTAAAATTACTCTCATGGAAATTATATTGCTCCTCTCTCACTGAATCAGGACTATTTAATCTTCCAGAAAGAAATGTGTTGGCTCGTGTTTCGATAATAGGAGTTTGTTGTTGCATGCATATTTATTTCCTTGTGCAATTTCAAGAATTTATAAAACAGTTTACAACATCTAATGTGCTCGATCTTTTCGCACTGACATAAGATGCAGCTGCTAAACAGAAGTTGCTTACGAAGCAAACTAAATGCAAAATTTGCGAAACCTGTATTCAATCGACAATATAATGATATGACTCACAGAGTCGCTGTCACGAAATCTTCTGCCGGCTCACCGATTCTCATTACCGCAGCTTAAAAGATGGCATAATCGTGGATCTGATTTATGTAAAAAAACTTTATACTGACGAAAGGTATTACATGAAGCGGCACGGTTTACATCGGGTAGTTTCAGCTCGTAAAATAACGGCGCGAGGAAAGATCTCGTTGAGAACCTGAGAATTATTCTCTCCCGATTAGTACTTAATACGTTTCCATGTGGCTTCCGCAATCGTTATCCCCGTGATCTCGCATCATCAATCAACCTCGCCAGCTACCGCGCGTTTCATGCCTGTCGACGACGATCATGCGTAAATCTGTAAGGAGCTAAGATATTTACATCGAAACACGACTCATGCCGTTTCTTTCGATTATAAACAGGCAGAGACAAGCTGAAATCAAGTGTTGCATGTAATTATATTTTGTAATCGCGTTTGTTGCCTTCTGAAATCACGCTACCAGTTTCCTTAATAAGAAAAAAATCTCTTTGAATTTACTAAGAAATATTAATTCGCGAGAAGTTAATTAAATATCAAATAATATATTAATCATGCTCAAATAAGATTTTCTTTTTTTCTCTTTTTTCCATCTATATTTTCTAATTTAATCCAAAGCTCAAGATACTTACTATTTATCGAATTTTTATCTTATGGCATGTTTCACGTGACAGCGCGTTCAATCTTCACCACGGAATCGTCGACGTTTTTCGTGTCACTCGTGGATTAGTCGGCAGTCTATTGCCGGTTGTCTTCTTCGGCCGTCAAAGTCTCCGAGAAACCAGATCGCCGCACGAAAGAAACGTCGGCGACGGTCGATGAATAAATCGTGTGGCGACGATCGGTTTTTGCAACCGGCGAGCTCAAGACTGCTTTTGTAGCGTGCTCGGCGGAAATCGTTTCGAACGTTTTAACGAAGTCGCCTTTACAACTTTCCGTCTCTTTACAGTCGCTTTTTCATAGTGTAGAGGGTCTTCTCAGTTTGCGTATTCTTCGATTGCTAAAATGTCGATATATTTTATTAAAAAATTCATCATACATTACTATACCATACAAATATATATTGTAAATATTTTGAGAACAAATACTGATTTATACATTTTATTATTAAATGTATTGTATTAAATTAAATGTATTACTTGATTAAAATACCGATTTTTTTTTATAAATATCGGATTTCTCTATTTTCTTTAATTAATTTTTTTATTTGATTACTTTTTATATTTATTAGTTTATCATGCATTATTAATATCTCTTATTAGTTATTATTAATATGTTAATTATTATCTTTTATTTTGTGCCCAGCGGCTTTTAACTTGCGGCAATAACGGCAATTACTCTTGGCATGTTGGCCAGCCAATTCACGCGGAGAAAAACGCAAATTGATTTACAAACGTGAAAGATTTAGAAAATTGATTTTTTCGTTCACCCCGACACGTTGTATATTGTTGCTCGAATACTAGGTCGACGTAACGGGAGCAGTACATAAATGTTCCTGTTCCTTCCTATTCTGGGCAGCAGGAAGAAGTGCCTGCTAGTGGTAGTGGCATTCATGGAGCTCTGGAGAGAAATAGCAGAGAAGATATATCAGAGATGAGAGAAGAGCGAGAGAATTATAGATAGAAGTAAAGATGGAAAGAGAGAGCAAAAGGTAGATAAAGAGAGGAAGAGCAAATATAATTTATTACGAGAATCTTCGATTTTTATTAGAACAATAATAGATGTACACATAAACGTCAAAAGAACTCAAACCTTAGATACACAAAGGAATAACTAATGGCAAAAAGGGTATGAGAAAGCCAGAGACTTCCTGTGAACAAATATATGATATGCACGCGCGTATAGACGTGTATGGAGACAGGACTATGATTTTATACGATCTCTTTTGAATTCGCCTGCTATCGTTCAGCATCTGCTCTCGCGTTTTTCTCGCGAAAATATTCATACACGTGTCACATGAACGAGACGACACTGAAACCGACCCATCCGTCCGCCTTCTCCGTCTTCCTCTTCGTCGTTGCCGTCTACGCGCCGGCCTGCCTGCCTGCTCGTATACACGCGCGAAAATACATTTTCTGAAGGATCGCGAGCTCACTGTGGTTGCTGCACCAGTTTTCATTCACGATGCCTCCGCCATACTTTCACGAAGTTAAACTGGTTTTCGCGAACGACCCACGTATAGATATACACCGCCGGTTCGCACATAGGCGTGTTCAATGGCAAGTGTCGGTCATCTCGTTTTGACGATGCGTATATACAAGGTGTTTAACAATCCGTAGCATAATTGAGAGATGGATGATTTTTTTGTTATCTTTTTAGCAGTTACAGCGAAAGTTTGTTGCATCTGAAGCTTTCTAAAAAAAAATTTTATGATAATGTAAATGGATGAAACTTTCAGGTATGAATATGTTAAAATGTCTTATTTTAATGTTTTAAACGGAAAAAAAAGGAAAATCAACGTGTTCCGACAAAACCTTATTTTCTGAAAATTGTTTTCAATAATAAAGTCTTTGGATACAATCGCACATTTAGCTCGCGAAAATTGAGTTTCCGCCTTTTAGGACACAATATAACGTTGTGTAAAGCTCACTCGTTTTTTTGCTGTGTAAGCTATTGGACAGACCAATAAGCGTTACGTGGCTTGGCTCCAGCAATAAATTCATGTTTTCTACGAACGCGGAGGGATGTAGGTTAACACGCTAACGTATCAGCCGAGACGATACCTCGCTTCCACTTGGCCCATAGGAGCTCTAGTCGGATGATTAATTACTCACGCGTATAAAGTTTCTTAATTATACTAGCCGCGCGCTGCTAGACACTTTATTTCGCCTTGTTGCGGCTACTATGCATCGGGGCGTATATTGGTAGCTAGGTTGAAGGGGTGAGAGTAAAAGTCGACGTGTAATGAGGAGTAAGAAGAATGTGCATGGAAAATACAAGCTCCCGTAGCCATGCCGCACATCTAGGGCTAAATGCGGTTATCCGAACATAATTAAACTGATCGTAACCGAGACTCGTAATTAATTAGACCTGAAATATATGTACTCGTATGTAATGAAGTCCAAATGTTTGATAAAATATAAGAACCGTTTTTATTTTTTCAATATAATTACACTTTAGTTTAATATATTTTTCAGAACAATGAATTTTTCCATGCCACTAAAAAAATATTCTGAATCTTTATCCTTAAAATAATTTAACATTACGGAGATTATTTTTTCATCAACCGTCCTACAGCCCCGATTTAACTCCTAGTGATTATTTTTTTATTTTCAAAATTAAAGTTCGATTTATGTGGAACAAAATTTATAAATTACAAAGAAGTGATCTCGGCAGTGTTGAATTATTTTAAAGACGAAAAGTCGAGAATATTTTTTATGGTATAAAAAAATTAATTCATTATTCTAAAAAAAAATAAAATAAAAAATTAAAATAAAAAGCAGTTATATTGAAAAATAAAATTTTTGGACTTGGAAATTTTTTGATATTACTACTATAGTCTATTAAATCGACTAATATTGATTTGCACACTTATCATGTTTACTCCGTTTAGTTTGATATTCACAAAATAGTTGTCTTGAACGATATTCTTTTTTTATTAAAGCTATATTTTCGTATAGAACTGTTTGAAGCGAATATCATTTTTCTTGATATATCTCTTTCTCTTAAAAGGAAGAAAACGGAATGACCTACCTTTTTCTATTTCCGAATTCAAACAAGCATGTGTTCTTTGCATCTGGTAATACGATCTGCAGGATTGATTCATCGATCGGGAATATCGGAAAAATTTTCTTTGTCAAGTGGTTGGAGAGGAATGTGGGGAAGATTTGGAACATGATACCCGAGCAGGTATCCGCGACGAGACGTTTCGGAGGATGAACGAGGTGACTTTCAGACAAATCCGTTGTATTTTTTTTTGTTGCGAAAATGGATGTTATGCTACGCAAGGATGGATACGCAGCCTTGAATTTTCGGAACGAAACGCACAGTGAACGCGATGCAAATAAAACACCCACGCATCGACGGTTACCTCGCAAACACGCTCGACGTGGTATCGTAAATATTTGAACATCGAAGAGAGGCAAGCGTCGACTTATCGGCGGATGTTGGCTATTTTCTGGGCGGCCGTTATTTTCCACTACACAGTTTTCTATGTAGAAAATCACATTTTTTTTCCGAATTGCCCTCGATGTAAAATACAACGTGATTGCCTTATACGTTAAGCATTTTTGAAATAAATTTGGTATAAAAATTGTGGATAGATATCTTTTTTTAAATTTATATTTATTTTTTTTTAAATTTAATATATACGCGTTAAGAGACTTTACTAAGAACCGAGTATACCACAATTAATTATGTTATGATAGTCTAGCAAAGAATTTTTCTTAGATAACACTGGTTTTATAAAATTGATTATTACTGGCTCGCGTTATAGTTTCTATCTCAAATATACTGTTACAAATCATACTAGTACATGGAAATTTACACATGCTGCACAGGATGTGTTAATCACCAATGTATGTATTTATATAAATACTTTTTATTTTTAAATCTAGATCTAAATTGTTTTTAAATCTTAAGTCTTTTCTAACACATGATGTTCAATTGATATAACGTGTTGCAATATTTAATTCAAACGTAATGTAATCTTCGAGCCAACAGTCACATTCAATGTAAATTACGCGGCGAAAAAGAAATCGAGGAACATTTTGACACTAATTAGCTGGAGTTCAAGCTTCGAACTTTGAGCGAGCTAGAATTAACCTTCTTTCGTAAATAAAGAAACGACTCCATTATTACGAAAGTCTATAATGGGAATGGCACGTCCTTAACCCGATTCCTACGAAATCGGGGTGCAATTGAATCGCGCCGGGCCGCCGGATATACATATGTTCCTTTACTGAAAACGGGACTTCCATTGTGATGTAAAGGAGGTAGAACAGATATGTTTGTTTCCTCAGGTGGTGATGTTGCCATTTGCCAACGCGAAGTATTTAATTCGAGTATTAACCTTGCAAACCGTCCGTTCTTCTTTCTCTGTCTTCTTTCTTTCCTTATTTCTATTTGTCCATCTATTTATCTATCTATTTCTATCTTCCGCAGCCGAAGATTGCGCGTTTCTCATAAGTGTGAAACACCAAAACTCTCTTAACATCCATCGGAACGTCTTAATCGAGCTACACACCGAGCCCATAAAAGTACTTCGCGTTACATGGAGACTCGCTCGTCGTTTCTCACTGTCGTATAAACACTGCCTTTCCGCACCAGCCACCGCGTTGCAGCCGCAAGAAAAGTCGGAATCTGTTAGCACCTTCAACGTTTCTTAAGAATTTTCTGCCTATTATACTGCACTAAGGCACGATTTCTTATACTTCCGCAGTTGCATCACACATCATGAGTTCAAGCTGAACCGTTATCTACATTTCCTTTCTCTATCTATAATATAGCCTGAGATGTAATATAATAGAATTGCTTATCTGTGTTAGTTGATCGTGATCGAGTTCGATTACGCTTTATCAGCGAGGGCATCTCGTACAATTTGCAAATTTCTCGAGGTTGTTAATAAATTTAATTAGCTTCTTTTTTGTTATGTAAATATAGATGCAATTAAGATATTTAGCATTTAACATTAGAATCATTTTGACGAATTAAACGTCAAGAATACAGAAGCTCAATAAAACCATATTATTTAGCAATATTAAGAAAATGTGTTTTTGGTTTTTGTATTAGCAGAATTTTATTATAAAACTTAATTCACAAAATATTGAAACACGTTCAAGAAACACGAGAAAAAATATTTTATTAAAATTTTACCTTAAATATACATATTGTCTGCAAATTATTTGGAATATTATAATTCCAAAAATTTAAAAACAATATTCACTTATTATCATATACGCGCGTTGAGGTTGTATTGCTGCATAATTATGATAATTTACACAATTATCGTATGTGTAAATGTAACATGTAATTAACTCTAATATTTTATGAGAGATAATATTGTATGATTCGGAATCTATTAGTTAATAATTATTTATATAAAATCACGTATTTATTTAGTTATTCCATATGTTTATAAATTTTGTTTTTATATATGGTTATTAGAAAACAGCTTTCCTTAGTTTTTTATTGTTTATATAGTATAAAAAATTTATCTTATACATATAAAACTCAAGAATTTATTATTTACAATATAAAATATAATTTAAACATATATACCAAGAACATATGTAAAAATACATATATATTTTTACTATACAGTATGTTTTTTATCTTTATCGTCGAAAGTAAATCTTTCGATGATACGAAAGTATTTATGACTTTAAATTAGATTTATTTAAGCTCCCTACTTTTCGTACAATGATTAACGCAAATCGTGCGAATGAGGGAAAATTATCTTCAAAGAAATTACTTTTAGGCAACATACAGGTCTTTGTGTTAAATTCGTCGTGAAATTAATGACTGAGTTGATGTAGGAGTTCCATTTGTCTTAAGAAACGCATTTCTTTTCAGAACTTGGACCATCATCATAGAAAGTCCTTTTGTATATGACCTTAATGTATATGACCATTTATTCGTACGATCGCACAATGAGCTTCTCGAAATTATTCTTTGTTGCCACATCACACGATTAATATTGGAGAAAACTAAATTGGTAAAAAGGATCATCAAGCGGATGATCAAAGACATTTTGTCTCTCGCAGAATTATGCGGTGAAGCATACATCATAAACTTTATATTAGCTATTTGTTAGATTTGTCCTGATAGAACTTACTTCATTTTTCTTGTATAATATCAAGCAATTAAATTCTGTTGGAAAAATAATTGCGCACAGCTATAAAATGAGAAAATTGTTGTCAAAGTAAAATCCATCGACGCCGATACGTATATAAATTATTAATTAAACGTTAAAAACAGTGAGTTTTATGTCGATAGAATATATAATTAATGGAATTTGTTCTGGACAATGAAATTTAATTAGCTTTGTTTGAAATTCAATTGTTAAAAAGAAATGTTACTAAAATGAAATGTATTGAAATCTGACAGAGAGCTCTTTCGCAGCGTACAATTTTGCAGTAAAACCATTTTGTTTTTAATACACGGTTTTCTAATAATATTTATAATAGTAATTAAATATATTTATAATAACAATTGGCTAAGCAACTAATTATTTTAAAATGCGAGGGATTAAATGATTCGCACGTGGCTCACCTGTGTATGTGTACTTTCCATCCGTATACGCATGTCTCTTTTGACACTCTCCACATGTTTGAGCGGTCTGTATGCACCGGAAGGAAGCGCCAGCGATCGAAGTGCAAGACGCCGGCTGTATGCGCCAGCACGCCGCCAAGAATAGCGCGACGCGGCGGTGTCGCCCGGGAATGCCTGGAATCGTTCGTGAGAGTATGAACGGACAGTCCAGAGGCAATGCCTATGACAGGAGGTATGGAAGCGAGGGCCGGGTGACGAGAAGAACGCGAAACTCAACAGGCGAAGCACGTTTCTCTCGTTCGTTCATGGAAAACAGTCGAGAATCGATACGTTTCTATCGAATAATCGTGCGTTTCTTACTAACATAGCTAGTTCAGAATGTAAGAATAAGTAGCTGGGTAAATATCTAAGGCATGCAGGGAAGAAGCAAAGCTAACGCAGTTTTGCTAGGTTCGTAACTCTGTTTCACAACCAGAAAATAATAAAGTGACAGTACAGCATGTAAGACATTTAAATTTATTTTGTAAAAATCGGGATATTAACAAGCAATTAACCGCAAATGTTTTATATAAAAGAGAAGAACAGCTCTAATGATTAAATTGTTCAGCTTATGATTTTTAATATGCAACATGTGTGCTGCACATGCTGAAAACATATTAGACGAATACATAGACGGAGAAAAAGGAGAGGATTAGTAGACAGTAATTTATAGCGCGACGAGGATATCGATGAGCATGGATTACCGGCGGCGTGTGATTAATTGTTGCCGTATTAGTTACCGTTACGACGTGGCCGAACTCGATTAATTACCATGCCGTCGCGCGTCACCGTACTTTATAAGCTGCCGGGTAAGCGCGCCTTTTTTACGCGCCGCGGAGGGTAACGTATGAGCGCGGATTAATTAACGATGAATATCGACATCGGGGCGACGTTACGAAAAGTGGCCGCGGTTCGATTCGTTTAACGATAACGTCGGACGTTTTCGCCGGCTGTCACAATGGCACGAGCGTAAACGACCCGCAGTAATAAGTTTGATATTAATGTACGTTATCAAGAGCGGACTTGGGGAATACTGAAGTTTCCCGGCGCGGTAGAATAGCACACGAGAGACCCAGATAAGGACATAGCGAAGTTCTGCTTTATTCGACCCATTTGTAATCTTTAGGGAGTTTGAATGACTTCAGAATTATCCGCGATCAAAACTTATCAATGTCATGATGACTCTTCATTCTGTCTTTACCACATCTTTTTAATGGCCTATTTTAAAGACAAGTAGAACAAGAAAATATGAATGGACATTAATTATAGTAAATGATATAATTATGAAGAAAATAATTATGTTAATATTTTGTATATTGACTTAATTTTATTTCCTTTTACTGTAGGTATACAATAATAAATTAAGGATTTGAATTATTATATGCAATTGTCTTATATTGTTGCTTAAAGTAATAAGAGTTAAATAATATATTTTTTTTATAAATATTAAATCTTCCAATGTATGATAAATTTTTTTATGTTCCATAACAATTATTCTGTTTAGTAAATATTCGACATGTTAAATTATAAGATCTTTTAAAATTATTTTTATGCTCGAAAGAGATTGGCAGTTGTCTTCACTCCTTATTTTGCGGTTTCCATCCATCGAGCACGAAGCGTAAAAAGCAGTCACTTTCAGACTCGTACAAAACTTGCTCGCGGAATTTCATTGTTTGTAAACACTCGTACTTGGCTAAAACCTTTTGGAAGCGAAATTTCCTCGACCTGCATTGGCAGGTTCTTAGTATTCCGAATTGGTCTCGAGACAGTCGTAAAGAAAAGAATCGCTGGTAACGGACGGGCAAAAACCGAACGAAATTCGTGTGTTCCATCGTTCCTGCATGAGTTACGGGAATCGGAGTTACGGTATTGCTATAACGAAGCAACGACTATAGCCATTTATAATCGTTAAGAGTTCCGATGAATGAGCGATCTGCGCGGCCGCGAGGCTTTTCCACCTAAGCGCTGCGATCATTCACGGGATCGTTTTTCTCTCTCATGGGCTGCGTCCGCGAACATTGCTTTAAAGAAAATATCTTCGCTAAAATTAATCATATATTTAGTCTGAATTATTCTGTCGACGATGATACGGAATTGTTTTGTATTTTCTACGGCGAAATGTGGTGTCCCGAGGACTACACGCGAAATTGTTGAGATAATTAGTGAGTCAGAATACGTTCTAGAATAATGCTTCTCCAACCCCGCATACTTCGTAGCGCGCGTAGTCTTTCCCCGCCCCTGATTCTGCTACGCGCTTCCTCGCTCTCACGAGTAACCGAGGTGGTTACCGCGATAGCAGTAGACTCAGCGAATCATCCGTCTGCAACAGAAACCCCGAGATATGTATCTCTCCACCTTGGCTAACAACCGGAGATTAACGAGTTGCTTTATCCGTCGACGTACACCCGTCCGCTGCGCGCCGCGGCCGTAGAGATACGAATTCTTTTCGCGGCCGTACGAAGCGGGGTAAGAATGGAGGATGGTATCATCTAGTCGGGAAGGAGTTCTTGGGACGGGCAGACAGCGTTAATCACACTTGCGAGAAAATAATACAGCTTCGTCGGGGAAAATGCAACATCGCTATATTACGTGACGCGACCGTATAGTGATATGATTTTCTAATTTAAAAAAGGTTCGGCGATCGCCGATGTCATTAAAATAATGATTACATAATTTGTGACATAATACATTTTATTAGTTTATATTGATAGATATTATTATTAAAATTCTTTTGTGACTTTAAGCGATATATTACGAACATAATATAATATTTTCTGAAAATTGCACCAAATCAAATCTGATCAAAGTTTCCCAACGAACGATTGCAGTTACGGTCGACTATGATTTCACACCGGCATCATGCTTGCGCGAATTTGAATCGTCTTAGTCGTCGTGGTCCTTCATGGTCGATTGACAGTAATCTTGAATAAAAAAACGAAAATAGGTGCCGAAGTGAATTATTCTTGATGTGCAGTGAAATTGTATAATTATCGGAACGTAATTATATGCGCGTTGCATGTACTTGTGTTAAATGAATTAAGCAGCACATACGGATACATACTCGTACATATATCCATGCAGACGCATTATAACTATCGGCAGATCTAATGGATCTGTTTCTCGCAATTCTGAATTATGTTAATGAACTATTTCAGTGACTGTGTTAATTGATAAAACGTACGTTCAAGGATGCGGTGCTGGATAGATTAATTCAAATTGGTCACTGAAATTACTTGAAATTGAATAATGAATTCAATTTTTATTTTTAGATAAAACTCGTAATATAATATAATTATTAAGTAACTAAGATTATACTAAGTTATCTTAAATTTTCACATATGCATTCTTTGATGAATTTGGAATTGACATCGTGACATTGGTAAAATTGTTATCTTTGCATTTATGATAAGCAATTTGAAATTTAATGAAATTTACAAACTAAATTTCAGGAATACGAACAAATAACAAAACTTTACTTTTTTATTTTTAATCAAATAGAGAGAGATTTTATGGGTAAAGAAAATACGAAAAATCTACACCTTAGATTTTGGCTTGAGAAATCTGTAATTTAAATCATTTAATTTAAATTAATATGATTATATTTATTAAAGGTGAAGTTTTATTTGAATATTTTAAAAATATTTGAGAGTATTCAGAAATATTGCATTATTCAATTTTCGTGTTACCAGAGATATAAAACGGATTCTGTATAGATTATACGTATATTGCATTCTTTGTCTTCCTTTTTCTTCATCGGGAAATTCTCGTGCACGGTAAGACGATACTCTCGCAATGTACTTCCCGCGTGCAATTGTGCATACACACAATACAATCAAAAAAAGCGAAAAAAAAAAAGAATCGTTTGCTCGTGCGATGCGCTTTGTAATCGCTCCGACTCCGGTCGGTCCCCGCATGTCTACATGGGAAACACGTACGCCACCGTACCTTTGCGATTCTTTATTCTTTGCTCCCGAAGTACAATAGTCTTCATAAACTCGAGGCACTTTTTAAATAGTTTTAGTTAAATGCTAAAACATATCGCGATAACGTAATTCCTGTTTCTAAAAATTAAAGCAAAAATAAAAATTAAATTAAATGGAAACTAACATTGATTTCCGAGTCTCACGTGATACAGGCATTTTATCAAAGGCATTTTAAAAAATATAATGCTAATGATAAAAATCAAAAAAGAGAATGATAACAACGATAAAAGTCTTCTTTAAAATGTACCAAATGACTAATCTAGAAATTCTTCTGAAAAGAATACTTAAGTTTCCGTTAATGGATCAGTGATCCGTACAAAGGTGGATTAGTGGCAAGACACTTAGTTCCGCAGCTATTGATACGCATTCCCGTTACAGATGAAATTTCGATGAACATGGAATGTGCTTGTGAACGGTACTGTAACGTAAATCCTGCGTGCACATGCGCTTACACAAACGTACACTTACACTGTCTGTGACAAGCGAGGCGTGTGCATTGTCGAAAATGAATATTACATATAACATACGCGTATGTGCGTATATACGCGAATATGTGTACCAGCACAGCGACCACTCAGCGTTTTGATCTCCCACCAGTTTCTATTGTGGCGAACGCAGCGACCAGGCAGCAAGAAGCCATCCTGGTACCATCCCAGTCGTTGCTTAGACCCCGAGAGCGCTTCTCGAGCCGTCTTCGACACGAGCTGATAGTTTCTTAACGCGTTCGCGGGATCGAAAGTGAGATCGGGCTGCATGAATCGTCGATTCCAGATTATTTTAGTGATATGACATTGCGACAACGTGATGCCGCCAAATTGGTAAATATCGGTCCATTCTACACGTTTTTATAGCGATTAAACAAATGATTTTTATTTGTCGGTTAATATATATTTATTCGGTCAAGCTATATAAAAACTATATAAAGCATTTGTCTAAATCTAATAAGATATCCTGATATCGTATAGAATAACACAGTGTAATGATCTTTTCATGATAAAATTAATAACTGTTATAAAATAGTTTACTTTAATTATGCACGGGAAGTATTAAATAAGATATCTGCAGATCTTTTTTACATGCGTAAGATCTTAAATACTAAAAGAAACATAAGTTTCAGAGGAGCAATATTTCTT
Organism: Temnothorax curvispinosus; assembly: GCF_003070985.1. Lineage (NCBI taxonomy): Eukaryota > Metazoa > Arthropoda > Insecta > Hymenoptera > Formicidae > Temnothorax > Temnothorax curvispinosus. Next base: position 124,962 of record NW_020223619.1, on the reverse strand, counting down.
ATCGTTTATTTAGCAGAAAATTATTTCTATTTTATCTGACATATTTATATATATGATCTGGCAAAAGAAGCAAACAGCAAACAGTAAACAGCAAATATAGATATTACGAGCATTAGCATGTTCTTTATTTTCTCTTTTTCTTATTTATTAAAACGTGTTCAAGAATTGATATAAACTTTGTCAGCAAAACATCTTTACACTAATAAGATTAATTCTGACTTATATGTGATGTTATATTGGGAGTATAATAGATGTGAATTCACTGTATTGTGGCTTAAAATAACTGAAGTATCTGAGAAAATTTGAAGGAAAAATGTACCTTTCTTCCTCTTTTTGTTATAGACATGTTATTTGTTTTCAAATACGGATTTTAAAAAGATAGATATATGCTGTTATTGTCAGTAATAATCGCATTGAGAACTTGATTTTTGCAATCGTGTGAGTTAATCTCAAAATGTATAGCACTATCATTTCTCGTCTCTCTTTAATGTTGAAAAAAGGGATACTCGCGAAGGCAATTGCTTGAAGGTAATAACTGAAGGGAGAAATTTTTCTTCGGGCGTCAGTGCTGGTTATGCAAAGAGCATGCTTGAGACGATTCGACGCCTCAGACGTGCATCTGCATCCGCGATGCAACAGGTGCAACGCGTTCGGGAATGCATTTGAATAATTGGGACGTACGAGCGCGCGAGAACTACCTCGTATTGCGTCAGGATGTCTCGGTAAGATCGATCATGGTGATCCAAGATGAATTTAGTTATGCCCGCGCTCGATGCATCTTTCCTTGATGTAGCTCGATAGCTATTCTTCGCGTAATTTATGAAAACTTCATCATAAAATCAATTTTTAGAGGAAAAACGTTATTTTCGGTCAGGACTGGATCTTGATACTGCCTACTAATATTATTCATGTTAATTTTGTGTACAATTCTTCGTCTTAGCAAACCAAGCGTTGTCACTCACGGTCTTGAAACGAAATTTCAACTAAAACTAGCACAGTACAATCACATTATTAAATTGATAAAATCAATATAATCACACTAACACAAATCTTTGGAATATTAAAGATATACGATACGGGATATATGTAGGATAGGATACGAAATATTTATCATAAGAATTCTATTATGAAGAAACATCTAAATTAAACATATCTATACGTATTCACACAGAACGATCAAACGAACTTTAGCAGTACAGTTTGATAATTTTAAGTGGATTTATTATGTCAGAACCTATTCTAAATCTTTCTAAAATAAAGAAAGAATAGTTTACAGATTATAATAATACAGATAGCTGTTAAATTTGCTTTCTTTTACCTAATGTAATATGCTCTTATTAATTCCCAAGTCTAAATAACCACTGAATTACACTTGCTCAATTTGTCAGTGACTATTTTATATATTCTAGTATTATATGGAACATTTATTACAATTAATGTATTATATAGACATATTTTACATAACAATTATATTACAATTAATTAAAATTTTGAAGATAACGCAGAGATCGTTAAATAAATTTCATTAGACATGATAAAATTTATTTAACGACTTCTGCGGTATTTTTAAATTTTTTAAAATATTTGATTTACATATTATCGAAAATTTATTCGCATTCTCGCTTTGATACATACATTACGTTATCCGAATCGAAAAGTATAGTAATTAAAAAAAAAACATTACTTCACGTTACCGCTTATCTCAAGAATATAACGGAAATAACTTTTAATTGAGATACAGCTGAATTTTGATGTACGATTTAATTGATTTACAATTTTTGGTATTCGTGACATTTATCCTCTTGTTTATAATCTCGTCAAGTTTCACACATAAATCAATCATTTAAAAATATTGCAGCGGATCGTATATTTGATACATTGACATTTTTTATTTCACGATACATTCAATGGCTGTAAATCATATCAACATCTGCATGTAAAGCTGTGATTGCATTATCAAATTTTATTATTTTATATGCGATAAAATTTATAATATATTTTTGCTTTTTTCTTGCATTTGTTTACTATCTTCAGAAAGCTGATGGAATTTAATCTTGCTAGTTTAAAGGTTTTTGATTATCCATTAATTCTAAATTATAATTCACGAGTAAGATTATAAGGTACCCTAGTTCTTTCCCTTAATTCTTGCAATTGTTGGAATTCTAAACGATTTGATTTCATTAGATAAGTGAATAATTCACGTTTTCCTTGCACAGAAATATCTCTGAGATATAAACGGACTTTGATGTTGACTGTTATTACTATTTGATTCCTCTTGCTTTGTATTTCTTGCGCTTTGGCCACTATGACGTGTACGATATTAATAATTCATTATACCGCGTTAATGTTCCTAACGGCTCTTCGCATGATTACATTTCTAATTTCGATTCCACCATTAATCAAAATTAGCAGATACCTGATTTTATTTTACATAAATTAGTTAAATGTTTTTCTCTCATTTGAATGTCGCTTGTCCTAAAATAAATATAATCTCAGAAAACGAATGATTCTTCTTGTATTGTGTGAACAGTCTAATGTACTTGATCAGAGCTATAACTATGATTATATATAGAAGATTTTATGTTATCTAATCTCGAAGTAGAAACTTTCTATAAAGCATTATTTGCAACGCACTTAATTTTTAAAAAATGTAATTATCTTGTCTTTTTAAATTTTCTTTTTTATATATACGATTGTTAGAATATCTCTGTGGATTATAAGTGTTCTTCTGTCAAAAAAGGAGAGTCATGCGGTAAGCGGCAAAAGCCGGGCGTAATCGAAGTTGTTGGCAGTACGACGTGACGCGTTGATTCCCTTGAAACGCACTCATGAATCTCGTTCACGATTCGATGACATTCCGCGGCGATTGTCGGCCCCTTGACTTTCACTCCCGCGCGTTTCGTTGATCGTTTGTGTCCGAGGCACGATCACGAGCCGTGACTCGGCCGTTATAGAAGGTGAGGGCAGGAAAGGAAGAGCGTGCCTCGTTTCCTCCGAGTTCATTGAATCCGTTCGAGTACTCCAACTTGCCCGATACTTGCGCGGCGCAACGTCCTGGAAACGTGCCGTCACGCGAATCGATCGATCATCGATCACCCCCGATCGAACTCCGAGAGTGAGCTCGGCGTTGCGCAGTCCCTTCGCTCCTAATTCTTTTAAGATTATGAAGAATACCTATATTATTTAATATCATACTGGTATCAAACTATACCTAATATAATGCTTTTAATATATTTTTGGATATTCTACGTATTACGATTGCATTGAATTTCGGATCTGTGTTTTTTATTGCTTTTGAATAATATTTTGTTATTTGGCAAAACTTTAAATTGAAAACCTACGAATTTACGTGGCTTTAAGAATTAAAGATTTTTTTTTAGATATCTTTGGACTCCATATAAGTATTGAGATAATTTGAAATAGATGTTATTTTTATAGTTACTTAACAAAATGTTGATACTTACAATTAGAGTAATACATATTAAACATACAAATTTTTTTTATTGTAACTTTAACTGCCTTTTTGTGAATTAAAAAAGATATCTTTTTGAAACTGATCCAAAATTAATTGTGTCACGTTTGTAACTTGAAGCGATTAAGGGTCCCTCATGTATAGATATTATTAATCATTTAATAAGTATCCACTTAAAATGAAATAAATCGTCATTGAGGCATTGCCAATCAATTACATATATAAATTATATTGTCAAAAAAGATTAGAAAATGTATAACATTCCCGAATAATTTAGTACGTCCTAATAATACTTATAAAGATATTATAATATCTTTAAGTATATTATAATATCTTTAATAGATCTATAATATTTATAAAATTTTCAACTGAGCTTTGTATTTACAGAAATTTAGTTTAACATTTAACATAAAATGTTTGACTTTGTAGAATAGAAAAATGCAGGCGCTTAAATTAATTGTCACTGATATTGAATTCTTGCTTGAAAAAAGAATATAGTTGAAATATTTATGTTATAACTCCAGAATATTTCAATTTTGCATTTATACTTACTTCTCTCTAATGAATGAATTTAATAACCGTTTATTGTTATTTAAAAGACCGTTTTTACTGATTGTGAGTGCAATTTAATTTTTGCACGGTATTTTTTGTCATAAATGCTGAGCATTTCACGATTTCTGTCGTGTTGGGGAATGTCATGGAATGCATTACCTTAATTTAGACGTCGTTTCCATTAGACACGGTAATTCTCTCTCTCTCTCTCTCTTTCTCGAATGGCTAGAGGCGCTAATTAGCTTCGTGATCCCAGAAAGCTGCGAAAATCGCGCTCGCTCGCGAATGCTTGGTACTTAACTTGCTTTGCCCGGTTTCAACTTGATTCACACGCGTAAGATGAGTCGCAGAACGTATGTCGCGATGTGTACGCGTTTCCATATCCGTGTTACCGTTCGCGGTCGCGTGTGTGCGTTCGATTTAAATACTGGCGGACCAATTAGAGGGGTTAATTCCTAAGTGATTTATGACTTCAAACGGGGGAGAGCGACCTGACCTTAAGCTTCGTCTCTAGTATCGTTACGCAATCGCCGACGAGCTTTATTTGTACAACCGTTAATCGACCAACACGCTCGCACTTTACGCTCACCCTTTTCGTACATGACCTCGGAGGATATTCCGGAATATATTAGCTGCTTGGGTGCTTGTTAACAGCGGATGGTGCTTTACCGAGGGGAAAATATCAGCGTAGATTTTGAACCGTACTTTAATCTGTGTTTATATTAATAAATTGTGTAATGGAAACGAAATTGCGTAAAATTAATTTTTGTCGAAATTATAGAAATCGAATTTATTAAATTAGCTATAGGTATGTAAACGAAGTTATATAATATAAAATATAGTTTTTTTTATTATGATTAGAATTGAGTGTATTATATTATATAATAGTAATTATACCTAATAGTTAAACATTAAGAAACATCGTGAGATAATGGGTAAATATAAATGCAATATTTATATTCCTGTACATATTTATTTTCTCATCTTGACATTTTGCCAAAAGTTATATAAATTCTTGATAAATTATCGGAAACTTAACGCAAATCTTTTTCCGCTAAATTACCTAATGACATTAATCAACTCACAGCTAGTAGTCGCGAAATTTAACTTTTTTCTCGCGAAGCAACTCTTATTACATCTTGCATCTGTTAAAGAGTATTTTTGTTTTTGAAGTCGCACAGTCGTCTCTTTCTTGGCAACTCCGCGAGCTGCGATTTTATTTCTTTATTCCATCTTACATAATTTAGCGAGGGAGGCACTTGGTGTGTTTGAAAATTTACTCGGAGATAGTCTCGCATGTGTATCGTATCGTTTTGCAATCGCTGTAGCCGAGAGCGGAATCGAGATCACCCGAGCGAGTCATCAGAAGACGACGGAGGACGGAGTTACTTGATCCTCTAGTCCGCAGGATCGAGCATCTCGAGGTGTAACGAAGCGAAGAGGTCGCGTCGGGTTAATATTGGCCACATCGTTCTCCTCTCAGGCGGATCCAGGTGGATCTCTATCATTAATCTTCATCGACGAATTCCACGTTGGAAATGGTACGACAGTTCGCCCTCTCCTCGCCTTCGCCTCTTCTTTTAATCAATATTTCCTGATTTTCGTTTTCATAAGATGGAACAATAGATTTCCGTTGTCGAAATTCACTATTGAAGGCAAACACTTTCGAATTTCTCTGATAGATACGTTTTATATATATTCTTATTCTCTTAATTTATAAAATTAGATTTTGTATAAAATTTTTAGATGATCTTCATTAGAATTATATATTTATATAGAAACTGTATGGCATAGATTTTATGCTTTTAGAAGCATGTTCTCATCTTGTATAATATATTAATTAAATCCCCTGAATATTAAATGGAAAATTAACACCAGTCAGCTCACGTTTTCTTTCTGTTCGCGCAAACTTCTCAACGCGAACGTCTTTAATTTAATAACTCGATCGAGATGCAGGATTCCTCGGCTCGTTCGCTTCGTAACTTCGTGACGCTAGATGCACAAACTTCTGAATTAAAGAGCGCATGAGTAAAAGACGAAGTATCGATAACAGGTATTGGAAACAACTTCGCCGGCTATCAGTGCGTCGTTCGCCAATTGAAAACTGTCGGCCGGCAGAGTTATCGCATTTAAGACAGCGGCCATTTCGCCTCCTCCACCCTCCTCCCGTTCGGGGAATCACGATTAATGCGCCATTAAGAGAGATTGGAAATCCTTTCGACCCCGGAGACTTTCGTCGCCCAATGGCACGGACGACAAAGTTCCCACAGGCGTTCGCGCCGTCCAGGATTTTGCATTCCATTTGCCCGGGGAACGTTACCCCGGCTTCGCTTTCGTTCTCCCGAGGGTGCACTTGCCGCTAGCAGACTAGCGGTAGCCACGTTGGAGGTAAATCGTATTTGCATGAGGGTTTCTCCAGCTCTCCTCAGGTAGATTTCGACGACCTCCCGCGCCCTATGACACCGTTCGTTGTTTCCTCGAGAAAGTTATGACGTCCATTTCGAGAAGGCACTTTAAATCGTGCGCTCTCTCGTATGCGAAAACATCGACGCGACGGTCTGAGCGCACTTCCTCGTCTGTAGCAAATAAATCAAGTACATGTAAAATTTAATTAATTAAAAGACGTTCTAAATTCTTGAGTCTTTGAATTTTGAAATATTTTAATTTCTTTAAAAAATAAAAAAAATAATTTTATATATCTTAAACATGAATATTGTACATTTGCCTATTATTTTTTGTTAAATCATCTTTTTTTTATTTCATTTTGCGCTGGTAATGACGAAACTAAATTTTCTTTTTAAATTACAAACGTTTAATCATTGCGACATGACAATTGACTCGTAAGAACACGAAAGGATTAAGGCGGCATTTACGATACCGAAGCGTTTTGCTGTATGTTTACCGTGGGATAATCGTTGTAAATTGCTATTGCACTCTCGCAGGAGAAATTATCACGACTCGGTAGAGGCAAAATAAAGCAGTTGAGTGTTTATAAAAGGAAACGGAACGCGCATACTCGGCTGATATTACGGCATTGAACTTGGCCCCGTGTCTGAAACTTTTTAATTTATTCGATACAACCTTTGCTTTTGGAGTTTGTTAACCCTTCGCGGTCGTTGCCATTGGAGCAACGTCGCGTTGCGGCGGCTGCTTGTTTTGCTGCCTGGTGATATATCATTCAGTGTGGTGCATCGAGCAGAATGTTCTCGAGCGAGCATTTTGTAATCTTCAGAGTTGAAAGGGAGAAAAAGAATTCGCGACCTAGCCTGGGCAATATTTCAGATGATTTTAACATCGAGTAATAAAGTATTTTAGTTCCTATATATATATATGTGTACATTTTATTAGAGAACGTGACTACTGTTATACTCTCGAATCCTCATGTATGGCTATTATCTGCTTCTATAATTTAATTCCGTAGAGAACTAATAACGGAATATTGTCACATAAATTCTTTTATTTTGAGTTAGCTCCTCTCACATATATTTCACGATATTAAGTCAGCATAATAATTTCACATATAGGATATTTTATTATTAATGTATCAACTTCCAATTAGACATTAAAAGATTCTACACATTTCAATTATATTACACTTACTCTAAGTGAATCTAAGTAAATCCATTAAATAAATTGGCTATGTTAATTCATTAAATTATATATGTTTTAATCAACGCTTTTATCTATACTTTATGTTCGTTTTACTTATTTTTGTAATGACTTCTAACACGCAATACTTCATAATTTTATACTTTAGTCTGCTGCTTTTATTTATCATATATTTATACTTAAATGCACGAAGTTGAATATGTTTTATCATAACAAATCTTTTGTTTTCTCATTTTTTTATTACTAACACTTAGGAATCTAAAGAATTGAATTATTTATCCTAGTTTTAGTTTTAATTTTTCGAAAGCATTTAGTACCGCACTTATACGCCACATTTTAAATTTGTCCTATTGCACTCTATATTCTTGCCCTTTGCCGACACTTGAGAGGGGTCGCCTAACATACTGCTACGGCCGCCATTATTCGTGGGAAATTCAGGGCGCGTAATCGCATTCTGACTCCCTCATTTAACGAGCGGAAACATTATTAACGAGCGTATACCCGACTTTTTTTTTTTTTACCTCCGCGCACTATCACCGCCACCACCGCTGCTATGCCAACGATTCTTCGTCGCCTCTTTTCCTCTCCCCCTCTTCTTTTTCTGAAAGCCATTGTCTATACGGTCGTCGCGGTTTCTCAGCGACGCGGACGTGGCGTGGGAAGGTTCGCAGGGCCTTAAAGTTCGCGCCGTTCAAGGTGAGGTGATATGCACGGGGAAGTCGAGTTGCGCCACTCTAACCCAATTTATGTATCAGAGCACGTTGTTGTGAAGCTGCATTTACACCAAAATCGATGAGCGTTTCCTCTCGCGAATTGGTACGCTCGTAGAACTTCATTACAGTTGTCATATGATGAGTTCGTCGCTACTTGACTATTCCATGGGGAATTTCTGGGACGCTCATGGAATAACCCACTCCAGAAGTTTCCTATCCTAAAACTAATTAGCTTGTCTAGTAGTAGGGCAATTAGGACAAAATTTATGCGTAGTCGATACTACTGTACGCCACGCAAAAGTTTGTAATTACAACGTGTCGTAATTTTCTTTCCTAATCACATTAGTTAATAATGTTATATTAATTTAGGTCAATTTTTTATTTACACTACAATAATTAATCATGTTAAGTGTTGATACGCAATTATTGTTTCCTACATAAACTTTTTGAAAAAATAATGTTCTAATAAAGATTATTTCTATTTTGAGCGTCGTAGCGATTACAAATTAACGTTGATATATGTATATGGCGAGATAACGTAAAGCTATTAATTATTTATTTAGTTGACTCAAGAAACAAATGGTCATAATTACGTTACCAGGTTATCGTGTTGTTATGTCAGGACAAAGACTGCATTATAATTGCAAATTTATAAATCTAGATTTAAAAACACGCAGCATACCGTAGGATACGTATTTAGAATTCGCACATTGTGCACGCGGATTAAGGAGGACGCGCCAAGCCCTAATTAAGTAATTACCGAACGCGATTAATTCGCAGCTGTAACTAATTAGCATCCATCCGCGACGGGATGAATAATAGCGCGTTTCAGTGGGGCAATGGGCCTTTCTCGTCTCCTCCACCTCCGTATCTTTAATTAGATATTAATATGTAACCCGGCGCAGCAATCAGCATTTCGACGCGCATACTAATCGGTCGGTATTGTTTATTCTTTTTGTTACAGCCGGAAGAACGCGATCATTCTCAGGACCCAGCTGTCCGTGAGGGTTCACACCATCATAGGTGAGTACCATCATCGTGAATTTCTGATTTAAATCTCGCGACGGGCTCCCACGATCCACTTGGATGGATCATCCGTGCCGACCGCGCGCGCGCTGATTCCTCGACCCTTAACAGGCAGCGTCGGGTCGAGCCTCGTTCTAGTTACTCGGTCACTTGTTTCGGTTCACCGACAACGACGACCTTCTGCTAACTGTAACGCTGATGCTGCAAAGCATTGAATTTTGATCATGATAATTAGATAATGGTAGAAGTATACAGAATGGGATTAAATGACATTACGATGTTTTATGTTTCGAATAATTTTATTTTATCAATTTCTAATTTTTCTTAACTAAAATATATTGATAATTATAAGTGTATTAAAAGTAAATAAAATTGTAAAATCTCTTGCAAATTAATGGAATTAAATAAATAATCAATACCTTTTCAATTATTTTATTTTAAATCAATTTTATTTAGAAATTTATAATATGAGATGTATTTTGAAATCAAATTTTAATATTATTTAATATTAGAAAATGAAAAGATATATAAAGAAACTATGCTCAAATACATTCCTGCTAAAAAATAAACTTTCTAAAATTAAGAAATCTATATGAATGAAATGATTAAATAAATTTATTTATATGACTCGTTAATATAAATACAATTCTATAAATAAACAGAATAATAAATTTCTATAAATAAAATTTTTTAAAGCTGTTCAATTAATATACATTTCTTTATTGTGTGTGTGAACTACAAGTAATACGAATAACTTTGCAGTTATAATTTGTAACATTTTAATATTATTTTTAATTATATATAGAATGATTTTATTACAAAATATATTTTAGTTAAATCATTAGTAGATATTCTAGTTATGAGGTCACTTGTTTCGGTTTACCAATAATAGCGACCTAACTGTAATAGTGACAATGCGACCAATCAATGATCGTGGGTGAATAGTCACACATATTTAATCATCATAGCACCAAGAGGTCCAAATGTACAAGGGCCGTATATCATTAATATGAATAACTTGTACTAATTGTGATACTGACATACGTCCAATCGATGACGTCTGATAGACAAACACGTATATAGTTAATCATAATAATGTGTTTGTAGGAACGTAGATATTTTTTCAATAGAAATTTTACATGTAAATTACTTGCAATAATATGTAGCGTGACTAAGAATTATCGTAAATTTAAACACGAATTTTTTAACTAATCTAAGGGGACTCTTCTGTAAATGTTAAAAATATCGTTATGTGCTTTGCGCAGCGGTATATGCTCTATGGCATATTATATCTGCGCAAAGCGTTAACGTTTACAGAATAGGCCCCTAAGATTGATATCTTTTTTTAAATCATTATAAAAGTTTTTAAAAAGATAATCCACGAATTAAACTTCCAGCATACATATTATTTATCATTTTAGTTTTTATATTTTTTACTGTAAGATGTATTTCATAAAGTACTTCTAATTTACAATGGAGCATATAAAATAAATGTTTACACAATAAAAATAAAAGTAATAAAAATTTATTAGCTAAATTAAAAATAACATTTATTTAAATAAATCATTCCTATATTTTTATGGGATAACGTTTTATTAAAATAATGAATTTTTATATTTTTATGTCGCATTTATTATGATAATCTTTTAGTGTTTTAAAATAATGTGATTTAATATCTCTTTTTTATAAATTCTAGCAACTCTTTAATATTACAAAGCTTTTTATGATCTAAATTGTATACGAGCGATTATAGAAACAATGAATAACAAATGCATAATTAAATTTACAATATATCTTTAAGCAAAAGAATATTATTATTTTTTTTAATATACACCATGCCATAATTATACAATGTCGCAAACAATGAGCTCTTGTTGCCTGTTGATAATTAGCAAAGTAATGACTATGCCGTTGAGTGCGGAACCCTGTACCTGCGAAAATCAAGCTAATCCTTTATCGTGGCTCAGCGACCATCCATCACCGACTATGACAGACGGTACTTAATCACGCAATGTCGAATAAAAACTCCCTTCGTTCTATATTTTTTTTACCCCTAGCGTTACAAAAATCATTATTGAAATTACAACAAATAGCGGCAAACACATATATCTCTGTTTGATTCTTTCATCGCCAGATGATTTCTTCTAATAATTAAAAACCATCCAAATATTTGTGTTTATATCTGAACTGTTTAATATGTTACAAAAATATGTAAAAATTCTTTTTTTTTGTAGGACTTTATTGTAAAAATATATAATTCGAAATTTTTAAAAATATAATTAAAACAGCTTTATCTAATTGAAATAGAAAATCTAATTAAAATCTCTCTCTCTCTCTCTCTTTCTCCCTCTCTTTTGTAGAAGAAGTAAGAGGTTAACATGGTTATTGAAAATTCGTGCGTGCGCATAATGCTTTTAGATTTGTAATAGTCATATAATTGTACCGTAAATACGTAACATTAAATATGTATAGCACGAATATTGCTAAAATGTCTATAATAATGTTATGAATCAATTGGAATCTTCGATTTTTCTTCTTAAAAACAAGTGCACTCTTTCTCGGCGATTTTCTTAAACGTTTTTCTTGGCATAATAGAACGAACTGGAATATTACGAAAAAATTGAATCGTGTGATGCAGTTTTCTGAATTACTGCATTTGAATTTTATGCGCTTTTTATCAGCAATAAGCGAGTTTCTGAGTAAACGAGCAGTGATTTGTTGTTTTATCAGTTTTGTTTTGGAAATGATTTTCTGTAAAAAAAAACGTATTATTTCGATAAGCTTGTTCTGATTAAATCTTATTATGCGTGAATTACTATAATTACCAACATTTAATGACTCAGAGAAATAATGTCTGTGGGCTCATTTATATTTTTAAAACGGGTTTTAATAGCTTACCTTTTACTTACAAGTTTGCAGTGTTTTTGTTTTTATGCCGAACCTGCGTATTTATTTCTTTTGTACAGATTATTAAATCACTTTAAAAGTAACACATTAAAAGTTTAAGAAATGTTTTGAACAATTTAAGCATTTTAGAAGCTTTTAAAATTTATATATTTTTAGAGTTTATTATTATTTAAATTATTTGAATAAGATTTACTTTTTAATTAATTTTATTACAATATTTTCTGAAAACCATAATAAGGTACGTAGAAATGTTACGCGACGTATAATAAAATTTGTTTGTCTGAATAAAATCTTGTTTTCTACATTCATTTCCATTAACATTGTTACATTATTTCTGTTAAAATGAAGATTCTGTATAAGATGTTCAGACAAGCTTATTTGACTTGCTAACATTAATTTCTTGAAAATAAGCAAAGGTACTGCTTGCGTCTTTTCGCCATGTAAATTATTCCTTACGGGTTCAGCTGTCAGTACTGTTTCCTGCCAATAGACATTTCTATAATTGTTATTAACATTATACTTCCTTGTATAACTGAATCAATTGTAATCAAAAGGTTTTGTATCGTAGTCTGGTTATATATTCTTAAACGTAATAATATTTACAGAAATTATATAAAGTATTCAAAAACTAACACACTTTTATGCAATTATAAATTTTTTGATAAATTTTAAAACATCTTTCTCTTTTCATATTTCTTACTCTTTTCTTATACTTCTTACTCATTTCTTTTTAATTTTCTTGTAATAGATAATTTATAATGATGCTTTAATGAAATCTTTACAAATTTATTTAAAATGTGTATTAGATATATGTAAAAACTTATTTACTTGTACATACTGAAACATAATTATTCATATTCTTTTTATTTCTTGTAATTAAATAATTACTTTTAAATAACCTTTGTTTTTTGCGTCTTTTGTTTTTCCAGACAAAAAGCTAGCAATGTTAATATTTTTTATGTACATTTATTAAATTTGTTAATATTTAGTAATCTTGCTGAAATGTTCCATAGATGTTGAATATCACAGAGAACAAAATTTGCGATCATGTGTGTCGAGTACACCTGCGGGCTCTGTGTCCTGGTTCATTGAACTCTGTGAAGGCGGTGGAGGAGATAATCGAAGGTACAGAATAAGCAAGAAAAAAAAAGAAGTTTCAAAAGGGCAGAGGGAGGAGCGGAAGCCCCAAAGTGGACCATGCCGTTTTACATATTTTAACGGTTCTCCGTGTACCTCCGGTCTTCATGAAATTCGTCTGTCTTTTTTTGTTTTGATCTTTCGTCTCTTCTTCCTCCTGTGCGACTTAACATAGCTTCGAAAAGTAATAAAAAAGGTAATAAAAATGACCCTATCTTGCAAGAATGTCTTGCGTATTTTATTTATACCTGAATACGTGCAAGCTATTTGAAGTGACAAAAATATCAAGAAACGGAAATAAATAAAACTATTACAGAATAGAGTTTCTAAACAAAGAAAAATTAATAAGAAATATAATATGTGTAACGTTTGCATAACTAAAATCTTTTAATCTATACATAATATTTCTTTTCATATTTAATTTTCTTAGTATACATTTAATATAAATAGATACTTTTGCAATAAATAAATATCTTATGATATGTATAACGACAAAAAACCAAGAAATAATTAGAGATCTAAAAATACGTGATATGATGGAATACTAGTATTATCACACATTATTAATACAATAATTCATTAATAACATATATGATTAACTATAATATATAATCCCTTAGATAATGATGAAATTTGCTAGACGATAAATGCAGTGATAAATTTATTTCACTTATATTACTATATATGCGTTAAATATTAAAATAATAATTATTACACTGTTTATTTGAGGTTTTTGTTAAAAAACATTATTGTTATTGCGTCCCCCTCATTCTTCATTTATCCTTTTCATTTTCGCATTAATACGCGCAAAGTGTACTCACTGACATTCATGCGGCAACGAAATATCGCGATGAATGATTCCGCTATTCTATTTCGCGCACCCGCGAACCGATCATACAAATATTCCGCGGCTGGCCAGTTAACCGGACGCATTACGTATCACGCGATGCGTGCCACGAGAGCACGTTTTCACGTATCACGCGACACACGGATTCGGATTTCGCTCACGCCGAGAAATCTGGCACTAGTATTCGGTTGTTCACGAAATGGATTAGATATTTTAGTAAAATGTTATAGAATTTTTTTAAATTTTAAATTTTTAATAAATTGATCTTTAATCTATCTCGGCCCTTTTCTAAGAATATAGTGATATTTATTTCTCCGAAATTTTCCATTTATATAATTTATTAAATTAAAATTATATAAATAATAAAGACTTCTAATTTTCACAGCATTTACTTTGGAAATATCATGAATGTTTAACTCAGAATAGAAATTATTAAAAACCAAATTACAATTTTTAATATACATTTTACTGTTATATAGGGTAAACTCGGGTAAGATGGCCAACCCATGTTCATTTGATATTTCATGGCGAGCTAGACTGAAAGAACATAGGTTGGCCATCCTTCTTGTATGGCCATCTTACCCGAGTTTACCCTATTGTTTATGACATTTTATTAAAATTATAATTTTGTTAGATTTGATGAAAGCTAACTCACATTCATATCATCATTATGTAGAAGGATTTTTTCATGTGTATAATTTTTTAATTCAAGATACAAAACAAGAAAAAGTGTGATACGCTACAAAGATTAAATATAGTTTTTTGTTTAATATTCTTCATATTTCTATATTTTCAGTACGCTTCTCTAATTTGGTTCCTCTTGCTATTCTCATATTAAAGCAGTGTTGCGTGCCAATTGGCATCACCTATGAAGTGAACAATCATAGATAAAAATAACATGTGATAATAATCACATCATATGAAACACTATGATACGATTCTCTATTATGTTACATTTCTCATAAATTAAATGTCGCCAATGTTGTTTATTTTTAATTGAACCAATTGATTCCATTGATCTTTTCTCTTAAAACTTGGACTTTAATAAAACTATTCTAGACAATTATTTAATATAAATGTAAATTACATTTTCTCAATAAAATGGATTTTTATATTTTTAATATTAAATTTTTTATTTATTTTAAGAATGCATGCAAATGCTTCAAAATTTATTAGTAATTTCTGTCTTTTCATGAAAATAATGTTGTTGAATATATTTAAGGTAGTAAAGTAATTAAGAACAGATTTGCATGCCTTTGAAAAAATTTAGCGCAAGTACAAGTATACACATTTAAAATGCATAAAATGTTAATTTCTCTTCTGCCAAACGCAAATGGGACTCTAATCTAGAAACAAGTTGGTAGATTATCTACAGTAGCCTAAGATAATAAGCATTTAACGCTGAAACCTAACATTGATTGTAGTGAAAATTAAGCGAAAGAGGATCTATGGACGACAATAGCGCATTACGGTGTATAGTCACGGCAAAGTTGCTTAGCAGCGAAAAGAAGATACCACGCGGAGACAGAGAGAAGGAGCAAAAAGGGTCGAAGGGGGGGGGGAAGGAGACCTTTGCTTATATGGTCACTGATTACGGAGGGACCAAGGGCCCCAGGGTCTTGGGACCGCTATTCTTAGAAGACGCGTCGTTCGTTCTCTCTTCCTCGCCGTCATCCTTTCTCCCCGACTCCTTCGCGTACCCTGCAGCGAGCTCCTAATTACCTTTGCTTGCATATCTCCTCTCTTTCTCTTTCTCGCTCGTTTTTCCCGTCACTCTTCTCCTTGGACCATCTCTCTCCTGCATGCATTATGCATTTGGAGATCGCGTGATAGCCGTGGATTATGCGGTCGCACCGGGCCTTCGTTTCCGCGAAAGAAATCGCGAATTGGGTTTGCCATGCCGCAATCCGTGACTTGGGCAGACGAAAAGGCGTGGTTACGTAAAAAATCGCAAACAAGATGTGGCCACAATAAACGAAAAGTAACTTTATATTTAAATGCTGCCGTTATTAAACACATTCTATATTAAAAAGTTAGTCCCGTAAATAGAAATTGAAATTTTTATTGTCATCAATTTAAACAAATAGGATCGATGGTAAAAAATGATCTAAAAGTAGATAGTAAAGACAACAAAGAATGATCGATATTATACATGTTATGCTATTAGATGGTTACATTTATTTTCGACCAAGCCGTATATAGAAATATGAGAAGGGGAAAAAGAGAACGAAGTAAGGGGGAGAGAGAAAGAACAATGACAAATTGCGCTTATCAAAGATCGTAGACAGAAACTACCTCTCGTATATAATACATAGTACTGACATGTCCAACTTTTCTCACCTTGTTTCTGGTAAAATTTCTACTGCATATATATTCACAGCATATTGGCATATTCCGCGCTTTTGCACGATAACACGTTCCACTAGACTCATTCGTTTTTTCGTCGTCCTGACGAACTATCCGCGAACTTCCGCAATAGAATCAGAAAATTCCGGTATGGCCGGCAAATTGAATTTGCCCTGCCGCACCGCCGATGAAATGGAATTCAATTATTAGTAATACGACGAATCGGTGGGTCATGATTGGAAGAGGATCGCGTACAGGTTGGCGAGAGAAAAATGGTCGCGGAGACGGAATGGAGATTTTCGACCGGGAATTCAACATGCAAAATTGATGGGACTTAATTACGAACCTGTGTTTAATTGCTCCCCGGTACTTGCTCCGTTGTTTACCCGATAAATAAATCCATTCGAGGGAGAGCGGAATCAAATGGTGAACTTCTCAATGGGATCATGAATCCTCCCGAGAACGAAGAATACGTTGTATACGTTGTTGAATACGGCGCGGCGCGGCGGTATGTTGAATATGCGCGCATTCGCCTTGTTTATCATTGATTGTATGGGTCGTTGAGAATTTAATGAGAAAATTTCGTAAAACCGTTATTTGAGGAAACTTTGTAATTAATAATAGCGTCTATGTGATACGATGCTTGGATATCAAATTAAATTTATTAAAAATTACAATAGATAAAATACAATAATTTTGAAGTTCGACTGAATAGCGGAATAACATCTTGGAGATAATTTACTGAATAAAGCAAACTTTCTTGAAAACATGTTTTATAGATTTGACATTTCATTTTGTAGCATTTACATTTGAATGAAATACATATATTTGAAGACTATTGCGGAAAGAAATTAATTTTGTGAAATTACATTAATTGTCACAATTACTTATCCGCTTAGTTACTTCATTAGTTCATCATGATAAATTTCTCCACTTACCGAGCTGGCATTGACACCGCACTTCATTAATCCTGTTGTTTTCGTTTGGTGATACTAAAATTAATCTCGGACGATGAAGGTTCCCAGTCTCGCCCGAGGGCCGGATTCAATAATCTGACGGCAATTTATATCAAATTAGCGGTGCACGCGTGCGCGGTCGCATGGAATTGCCGCGATGGAAGAGGCTATGGTAAACGGCGGCCTCTTCATTACAGCCGCTTTAAGTACCGTGATCTGAAAATGGGGTCCTTTGCAAAAAGGGGGCCCCGGACTCGCGCAACAATGCGCGCGAACGCGCCCACGACGACGACGGCGCGCATGCAGTATTATTATAATAAATGGTTGCGTGTTGCTTGTCTGTTGCAGAAAAATTGCTGAACAGCGAGGGCCGCGAGCTGCGACGGGCTCTCTTCTCCCTCAAGCAGATTTTTCAGGTGGGTTTGCAATTCGCGATGAGATGGAACGAGCGAGAAGGCCGGAAAGAATGTATAGTGTGGATGCAATGTATAGTGGGACTGGACGGATGAGCAGTTGCGGTGTATGCGACGAAATTGAGCGAATATTTTTGCGCGAAGTTACTTGTCTGACGAGTAAATTATTTACATGGCGATTCGAGCGAGTGCATTTTCCCCACTCTTGGTCGAAGACGCATAGTTTTATCCCTTTTCTTCAAGAAACCTGACCTGATCAAGAATGAAGAGTTTAATTAAGTATCTGGTGGTTTAAACTCGTAATATTTGTTTTTTAAAGTTATCCATGAATAACAAGGTGTTCGATCATGTGTATATTGAATTAAAATCTATAATGTGGTATTTATAACAATGTATATAAAAAATGTTTTAGTATTGCATTCGTATTTGTCAGTGTCTAAATTACAAAACATGATATTTTCTTAAAATAGTGTGTACTAGAAAACGTAAAAGACAAAATAATCACATTAGGGAGCCTGAAATCTTAGATCTTACATTTTATATTTGCTAACCAAACTATTGAAAATAATTCGGTTATTAAATGTTTAATATTCAAGAGTATAAATACATTATGTCTGAAATCTTATTATTAAATAATGATTTTTGTCAATTTCTTTCTTTTTAATTTCGCAACGATATTTTACTTTCTTCATAAACGATTTTCTTTCATTGATTTTATTTCATTGAGAAAGATGGCTCTCCGGCATAAAAACTAGCATGTAAATTAAAGCACATTTTGATCAGTTTTTTGTCGAAATGTATTTAAATTTATTATTCCTTCGATATTTCATTTATTTACGAGATGAACAACACATACACTTTCCTTTTCTTTCTCTCTTTCTCTGTTCAAGCTATTATCTGCGTATTTCTTTTGTTATCTATAATTTAAAAAAAATTGAGATTATTGGAAATACTAAATTTTAATTTCGTTCTTGCAGTGAACGACAGAGGACGGAGAGTTAATTAAATTTTGCCCGCATTTAACAATCCTTCCGATTATTGCCACTGCGAGTTTCAATCTTCATCACGACCCTTTCACATCACATGTATCCCTCATATTCTTGCACATCCTTCGTTGTTAATCCGTACAGCTAATCGAATTTACCGTAGGCGCAAATCAATTGCACGTCCGCCCCCGTATCTAATCTTGTCGCAGGGACACGTCGTGTAACCATATATTTCATAATTACTTCCACGAGGCGTCCGATATGCGAACCTGCCCTTTATCTCTCCCCTTTCGGCTAGTTTCAAGTTTCCCTTCGCGGCGCAGAAATTGAGGAAACGCATCGACGCGACGGTACGAGTTCAATTTCGCTTCTTAATCCGTCGAGCTAATCGAGTCTATGTCGCGCCTAAGTCCCGTGTAAACTTCCACCGTTTCCCGGTTGGCGGGGGGAGAAGTGAGAGAGGGGAAACACTGGAGAATACCCAAGTATATATACGCGAATCAGAGAAGTCCGACTAGTTCGCGAACGGCCGTGGCACCGGCTCGGCGCCGCGGCGCCTTGGAAACGAGGGGGTTTAATCAAACTTGGTAGATTTTCCATTATGCCCGCGACTTTGCGCCCGAAGCGGCATAACTAATTCCATTTAACCCCGGCTGCACGGTAGAGCGGGTTGAGCTTAGGTGGTAATGTAGAGGTAAATCACGCTGCCGTGACGTCGCTGTCAGGATCGGATATCAGCAGCTATGTTAGTTTTTCTATGTTTTCTCTGAAGTTTCTTCCAACTCGGAAAGCTTGCCCGTACATCCAAAAAAATATATAAACACATATGAAGATGTTATGAATCGAGATTTGCGATTGTTCGAGTAACAACATAAAAATTGCTTCTGAAATCTGAATAAATATTTAATGAAACTTTTTGTTATATAAAAACATACTTAATTAATAATTTTAATAGCTAAGAACTATTGATTATTTTGATCGATTTTATATTTATTCTGATGTAAAGTAATTACACGCGTAATACAATGTTTAACACGTAATGCGATATTTTTTTAAGTTTTATACATTAAAAGCTTTCCGTTCTGATATAATAAAGAAGCGTACCTAGCAGCAATAAAGGCCTTTAAGGAAACATTTCTGCAAACGGTTTCCTATTTAGAACAACGTAGATTAATTCTGTCGCCTCGTTAAGTTGTAATGAAATTGACTTATCGCGAATTCGAATTTTCCAGGAGGACAAGGATCTGGTGCACGAGTTTGTGCAAAATGACGGACTTGCCTGCTTGATCAAAGTCAGCAGCGAAGCCGACCAGAATTACCAAAATTACATTTTACGAGGTGAGTACTTTATTCATTTATTATAAAATTGAAAGGTAACTGCGTCCCTAATGCTCATCTCCAATTCAATAAAGTCTAGACCTTTTCTCGCTTAAACCGTTCTCTTATTATTATCGATAAAACTTTCATCTTCTTCAAACAAATTGAGATTTTCCTACACGCGTAAGAACAAAATGATATTTTCAAGTGGTTTGCTTATAAAAATTATTTTTATTTTTAGGACTAAAAGTATTATATATTAAACATATACACAATTATTTAAAAAATGTGGTACATTTTTTCCTAGATAAAAGAAATATTAAGAAGTACTATTCAGTTCTGTGACAGAAATAATTTTTATTATTTTTCCTTTAATATGTTCTTAATTAAAAACTTCTAGTTGTTACTAATTATTCGTTGGTTATTCTGATAGTTTCTAATAAATATTAGATGATTATAGTATATCTAGTCTTTCTATAATTAATCAAGATATATTGCCAATTACATGAGTCTCAATTATAATACAATAACGAAGTTATGTCATCGATATATATTATAAAGACTAAAAAAAACTTTTATCTTGATGCCTTTAAATTCATGTGCAGATATCTTATCTATTAATCACGATCTCTATAAAAATGTCCAATTAATTTTTATAACTTGTAAATAGCTATTGTTGTGGAGTACCGCCAACAATTCAATAACAATACCAGGAGATGATTATTCTATAACTTCCGCAATAACAGCAGTAGTCGGTTCATCCAATTAGATGGCGGGAAAGTCCTATCGTAAACGGATCCGCAAATTGAGTTAAGAGAACGATATGACCTTGCCGGGATAACATGCGCACCGAGATTTCGTGGTAGACATAGACGCTCTCTACGCGCGCGCGCTCCCGCTTTGCCGCAAGTAACGATAAGATAATACCGGCGTAATGTAGCTAACGTTTAACGAGCGAGGCATCAACGTCCCTAGTCTTTGTCTTTCCTAAAAGGACGTGGCGACGATGATATTGCCATCTAAAAGTACGGCGAGCGAGAGAAGGTGACACCAGGTGTTAACGCGCCGCATTTACGAAAGCGTCAACACGTGGAAGCCACGGTGGCTCGCAGCTACTCGTCAAACCCGCGATGCGTCGCGAATTATGAATGGCGCTCTTTGATCGTGCCTTTCGAGTGCGATATCTCGGAGCCGCGTTCAAGTACTTTGTAAACCGCCGGCTTATACGCGAATGAGCACGCTAATTTCATGTTGTAATCTTGTAATGCATTCGTCGCATCCGTCTCTGTATTAGAGGGGAGCAGACTGAAGCGAATCGAGAAACCCATAATAAAGCAGTAAAAAATACGAGAAGCAAAGATTTTTTGATATTGCAAACGCAATTTTGAGAAGTATAATATATTTTAAGAGATAATAAGAATAATTGAATTTATTTTATTCACATTTAAATATAATTTAACAATCTTTCTTGACTATTGTTTATTACCTGATATCTATTTGAAGCAACTTATTATTAAATTCTTATGCAATTTTTCTGTTTTTATTACAGAAGTTGGTACCATGCGCGTATATTACACATTTTGCAGTCTATTCAAAGTAACTTACAATGCCCTCCGACTGCAACATAATTATATCAGATATTTTAATTATGCGCGACGCAATTTATATACGTCTAGGTTCTAATTAGATTTTGCATCCTAACTTTATGGCCTATCTAACGATAACGGCTAGATTAACGTTTATTAGTGGAACGTGCCGAAATTGCTTCATGATCATTGTCATTGCCAGCCTGTGTTGCTGATACGAAGCACACGATCGCGCGAATGCCAGAATTTTGATGATATTCTATTGGAGAATCAGTATACGTAAACAGTTACATTTTTATCGAGATAAAAGCCTCGTTAACTTGATTGCACTATCCAGCTCCAAATTTGCATAGGTTAAATATTGATTATAACATACACGCGAATGGGATTCAAAAATTGCTGATTTTCTATCAATATTATTTCTTACATTTTGTGTACAACATAATTCTCGCGAAAATTAAACATCGTTAGCATTCTCGCAAACAAAGTCGATTTCCGAGTTGGATTTGGAATAGTTCGTTGCGATGTTAACTCATATATTTCATTTGATAAACACTCACTAATTGGCTTTGCGACTTACAATTAGTGTAACATCAATTATTTCGTTTGCATATCGTATAAATGATTTGGATTTTCATGCGCATTTTCAAGTTGCATGTAAACCCACGTGTAATTATTACTCGACAAAGTATAGCATGGGAGATTCCGATTTTTTTCTCATTGTTTATAATTAATTTCAGTTGAAGCGGTTTTTACCTGCAGTACATGAATGCTCGCAGCAGCTTCCTTCTATATTTTTCGTGCATTTTACACGCCAAGCGTGCCGTAATTTGTTTAGGGCAGGGCGGGTGGAGGGCTTTTCATCGGGATATGCGTGTTTCAAGCGATAAGCGTGTGAGCGCAAGCATATTTTCGACCATAATGTTATGTCGGATAAAATTTGAGTAAACCTGCCGCGATCGGTGGAATTTGCTCGTTAAATTCCAATCGCGCCTGCCTGCGTTCGTGGCCCGAGGACCGGACGGAAATCAGTTTCGTAAACAACGGGGCATGGTAAAAAAAAATAGGTAACATCGTTTTGGATCGAGCCGAGATTGATGGGTATCGCATCGGTTTGTGCAACGACGGTTGTATTTCTCGTTGCGTATATCTGCATCGGTAGAGGTCATCATTCCGACGTTTCCGCTTATATTTTTAGGTTCCGGTAAAAATAGCGAGAAATGCCACGGTGCGAATTAAGAGACAAGATTAATGGTTATATATCAACAGGGAGATTTAAAAATCTAGGCGAAAAATATCGATTAATGCGGAAAATATTTAATGTAATTGGAGTATTGGCAACGATATCTTAAAAGGCAGCTGTTTGTATAAAAATGGGTTTCTCCCTCCGCTAATCTCCTTAGGGAGTGCATGGCATGTTTAAACGGCATTAAAATAAAATATTTAATTTTTTACTTCTCTTTTTGCGATGTTTCAAGAATCTCTTGGGTCTTTATGTTATTTGAGTGTGGCCATAAAATCCATCAGAGAGGTACATTTACGCGGACAACGGTTAAAGGCTTGCCTCTCTTTATGCCCGATTGTCTGGAACAATTTCGCCCTTCGTGTTTTAATCTCGCAACTCGTTTGCATTTATGCAGCACTCGGCCAGGTGATGCTGTACGTCGACGGCATGAACGGGGTGATGGAACATGGGCAGACGGTGGAATGGTTGTATACGTTAATTGCTAGTCGTTTTCGGCTGGTGGTGAAGACGGCGTTGAAACTACTGCTCGTGTTTGTGGAATACGTGGAAACAAACAGCCTGCTGTTGGTCAGGGCTGTGAGGGCGGTCGATCAGGCCAGGGGCGTGGTACCGTGGATTAACGTGATGAAACTCCTGAAGGATTATGACGCCGCTGACACGGAGTTGCTTATATACGCAACGACTTTGATCAACAAGTGTTTGAATGGTATCCCCGATCAAGACACGTACTACGATCAAGTGGACTGCCTCGAGGAACAGGGTATGGAGGGCGTTATTCAGAGGTACATGTCGAAACAGGGCACGGATCTTGACCTGCTCAGACAGTTTCAAATCTACGAAGCGGTGTTGCATCACGAAGACGGCGACAGGGGTTCGCCTATACGTCAATTGGATGACAATATAAGGTAGGTGATATCATAATTTGCCATGGAACGTATAATATTATGTAATAAGACCAAATAAGTAATTTTTACTTTGCCAATGAATAAGTAACAGTAAAGATTTTTTATTTGATATAATTGGATATCTTTATAATCGACAATACGATCATTGATGTAATAAGATTCCTTCTTTTTCATCCGCATTTAAATTAATTAATGTATAATTTTCTGAAATGTTGTGTGATCTATAGAAGAAAAAGAAAAGATCTTGCAATTAGATGCATATATTTTTACAAACATTCTATTTTATTTGATCAAAATGTTTTTGATTCGATATTTCTGATTCACTGCGTAGGAAAACTTTACGAAATCGGAAGTCTCTGGTGGATTCTCACGAACGGCGAAAGTCTCGGAGGCATTCAACGGGTAACTCGCCCCTATCAATGTCTTTGAATGCACGGCTGAGTCCACGGCTAAATCATTCTCTGGGTGTGAGCGCGCTGAATAACACCTTAAATTCGAACCTGCCAGATGATGACGACGAATCAAGTAGTTCTCAAAGTTCCCAGGGTCATCTGGGTGAAGTCCAACTCAACGGCAGTTATAAGGAAAATAAAGGTAATTATCTATTTTTCTTTATTATCTAAAATTTTTATCTTGCAAATTTAGACGAGCATATATCCTAAGTTTTTCATTGAAAATACAATACACGATTAGCATAAATGCTTTATCAAATCTTTAAAAATGTCATATATAGACTGAATATGACATGATAGATTGATTACGTTGTTATAAAGTACATATCTAATCTGTCAGTGTTCTTTTTGAATCTCAATCAATTAAATGTGTTTATATTAACAAAAAAATTTTTTTATGATTTTTATACGCGATTATTAATAGAAGCAAAATTTAACTTACTGAAGAAAATATGGTTTCACATGTTTTAGTGGATGTTGGTGTTACACCAGCGCTAAGACGGCGAAGAGAACGCGCGGAGAGACAGAGGAGTTTCATTAGAGAGCAACAAGAGGCTACTGCAAACATGAGAGCTTCGCTTGGTCACACCGATGATCAGGAAAGTGAGTACTTATACGGATCATTTAAAATATTTTTTATTATTTACAAACATAATTTATTTTATTTCTAATTAAATCTCCGATTATCAAAAATAATATGACTTACATTCTCAACAAGATAAATAAAGGGATTAACCTTTGTGCACCGTCAACAGCGCTTGGCTCGTATTTAGCCCGTTCCACACTCTCTAAGATAAATCTTGTTATCTTATAATTTTACACTTGATATATCTATTCACAAACAAATAAGCTAAAAATATGTTATACTAAATGCGTGTGCCGTTAAATCTTTCTTGAAATAGACGGACTTAACAGATCATTTGCTTCCTTAATATTCACATTTATTTTTAAAACGACGTGCATTGAGAAGAAATTCTATCATTAGAATAAATACTTTTAACCTTCTGCTATTAAAGGTCAGTTCGCAACAAACAGTCTGCGATATACGAACGGTACCTCTTATGAGAGGAACGCTGATTCTCCTTCGAACAAGTTGTCCAGAACGAATAGCAGAAAAGACTTGACGCCCTTGATGAATGCCGCGAACAAGCTCGACTCGGAGGAGAAGAAGCCATGGTACGGCAAAAGTCCCAACGAAGGTGTCGAGTACAACGAGAGTAATCACACCGACGAAGACGAAGATCGTCGAGTGGTTCTACAGCTTAAGAGGGAAGGAACCGTCAAGGATCTCACTCAGAAGTTGGCAGCACAGAATCTTATACCTAGCAGTCCCGTGGAAGAGAAAGTTTCCAGGTAATTTTGGGAAAGACGCAGCCTTTATTTAAGATGCATGCTGCTCGATTGATTTATCCTCTGCATCTCGCTTCTATATTCGCTTCTGTATTTACGAAACTTTAGAATGCAAACTTTTTATTAACCGACATTATAAGAAGACATAAAAAAGTCTCGAAATTAATTAAATTCTAAAAAATTATTAATAAGAGAATAAGAACGAAATTAATAAAAGATAAAACGCGTATAAACAAGTATAAGTTTTTTTTACTAATATATAAATTACCTTCATCGTTATTTGGGTATATCATGCATTCCAAACATAATTAATTGTTAGCACACTCAGTTATTAACAATTTAATTGTCTGTATTTTACTAAAAAAAAACTTTCCTTATTAAACGTGAAATATAAATTTTATACGGAATATTGCGAGAATAGAGCGTTTAATATAGTTACTTCTTTGTTGGATACGAAACTTTTAACAAATTGATAAATAACTTTACGTTTTGACTTTTGTCATAAAACAATCTTTAAAAGTACCTTAAAATGAATAATTGATAAATCATATTACTGCAAGGTGCATAGTGCATACTACTTTACATATTATAATGTGACATTAATAATTAAATTTATAAGAGGCAAAATTAATTGGAATATTTTTGAAAAAATGGAATTATATAACAATATCTACACTATACAAACACACACACACACACACACACATACACACACACACACACTGCACACATTTAACTTCAATAATTTCACTGTGATAATTTGCCCAAATAATTTCCATTTTTGGATTTTACAAATACATAAAAGTTTATAATGTCAAAATTGTCAGAATTCAATATAGAGATTGTTTTCATGTTTAACATTAAAATTTAAAGCCACGATAATTATATTGGCTTTAATTTGTATATATAACATGTAATTAATGTAATTAAAGTAATTTAGTAACTCAACAATACAACAATTAAATCGGTAAATGTATCAATGTTATTCGATTTTAATAGCTCATCTAAATGTATCTTTCTCTTTCTATTCTATGTTGTAATATATACTGTCAGCGTTGATTACATAAAATAATAATATTAACAATTATAATAATATTAGCATATGTATAATTTTAGCAATTTTTACGCATGTCTTTAGGATAGGAGATATGAGCGGATTAATCTCAAAGGCAAAGGAAGGTTTAGCGAAGTCAAAGTCAAAGGCGGATGTACTGAAGTCGCCAACCGGCGATAATCTGCCCAAATTGCAAGAAACGAAAAAGTCTGAAAACGAGCTGCACTGGGAGGAACTGGTAAAAAAACTGAAGAGACCATTGGCGCTTTGCGACTTGGATTTCACCGATCTGAATTCCGAGGATGAGATCGACGTGTTGGGATCAGCTAACGTGACGAATGGTGTGCCACCACCGCCACCGCCGATGGCACCACCGATGGCACCGTCAAATGGAGACGCTTTGGCTCCTCCACCACCGCCGCTGGGGGCGAGATTGCCACCGCCTCTTCCTCAGGGTCCGCCGCTGCCGTTCGGTGTCAGCTTGAAGATGTCGAGACCGCTGCCGCTAGCTAACGAGACCAGCAACACTCCGAAGAGCCCGCCGTCGTTGCTCGCGAAGAAAAGCAAGAAGACGGTGAAACTGTTCTGGAAGGAGGTACGAGACGATCCCAACATTCTTGCGCGACTCGACAAACACAAGATGATCTGGGACGAACTGATGCCCGTGGCCGTTGACACTCAGAAGCTCGAGCATCTTTTCGAGAGTCGCGCTAAGGATCTCATCACCAAGGTGAGTGGTCTTCACGTACGACTTCTTTTACGCAGATCGTGTCGTTTTCGTTATACGAGTGCAACGAACCGCGAATTTCACCGTTTCGAACGGATGGCTGGCTGAAGGAAACGGCATAAAGAGCGATGCTCGTTTAAACGAGATCTATCCTCGGCTGCTTCTCGCAATGTATACCTACATTTTGCAGTTTTCTGTAATACGATATTCTCCAAAATTTTTAACGAGATGAAAATAGAAGCCATATCTCGCTACGTTATACGTTTATTTTTACTATGTTCTCTTTATACAAGCTTTACTGATCGCGTCCAGATAATAATGGCGTTTCCACCTAGGTAGACTAGTTTGAAAAGAAATTCTCAAAGAAAGACTGATGACATTTAATGACATATTAGGAAATTATTATTTGTAGTTTTCAATCCACTTTTTATTTAGCTTTGTATTAATTTGTTTGTATAGTACTAGTCATTTTGTAAATCGTTAATTTTGTATAAAAAGCAAATATTCGATTTTGATTTATGCAAGATTGTTACAAGACCTTTTCACGGAACTAAAATTCCAACATGCACAAAGCATATACCTCGTCTAATCTTGTGTACATAAACGCTGCTGTTGATCCAGTAGGTTGGGGTTGCTACACGTTTAAAGGGGATAACATCTTTCTATCGCGTCTGTTTGACGCTTATAGATTTAATAGTGTTCAGAATAAGAAGAAATTACCGTTTATTTATGATTAATAATGTGAAATTGTAAATTGATATAGTTATGTGATAACAAAATCTAATTTATTTTTATTTTTTTGTATTGGTCGTATCGATGTAAAAAGACTAGTTTCATAACTAGTTCCATAACTTTCTAATTACAATTATTTTTTAAGAAAATAAAATTTCATATTACTTTTAATATTAATCAACGATAAATATTATTTTATTTTTACAATATTAGAGGTAAAGCTTATTTCTCATATTCTAATATGTTAATATTTATTTTTATAAATCTGTGACCGAACTAATCAAATACCGCCATTTATTTGATCAGTTCTGGATCATAGTCGTTTCGACATACGATTTAGTAATGATTTCTCCATGACGGATAATGGATGAAACTTGATAGTATTAATAAACAATTTTTTTATTATTATTTCTTTTATATAAATGTTTTTATGAATTGATCTTATTTTAAATTACATTTTTTGTTGTGTTCAAGAGGCATTAAACAATATTTATGGTCTTAAATTTGAAAAATATAGATTTTTGAAATAGGTGTTATTTTAAAGATAGTAATTCAAGTATTCCTTTTTCACTGAAACTCTATGGATCTCAAGCTTATAATTATATTAATCAGATTACCAAAGATTTGGATCTTAAACTTATTACGTTAATCAAATAAGTGCTACAGATACCAAAGAAAATAGCGCTTGAGATGTACATGAATATATAATACACTAGCTTTCATCTATCTTATCATAGTATTGTTATTATAAATTATGCTCTACATATTTTAATTATACAGCAGTTGTTGAAGTTTTATTTCTATTCTATTATTTCTATAAAAGTAATCGCAATCATGTGGACTTTAAAAGAAGACGACGAGATTATCTTAGCTTATTCACTCACGATTTATTTTGTATACTTTTCAACTGTATGAAATTAAAGAAGGAAATTAATTGGAACAAATGTTTTAGAAATGTAAACAACTTTTGGAACGTTATAAACTGTAATAAGAATTACATACAGTAATATAAACATAAAGTAATAATACATATATCGATTCTCGCAAGATTTCTCTGTCTTCTCTTGTGATTAAATTTATATAATTATTAAAATGAGCAATTTAATCTTGTTATACAATATATTTTTAATTTATGGCTTCATTTCAATTACTTTTGAATACATTGGATTTTATTAAAACTACAGTGTATTCAATCATTTTATAGCAATTTTGAGAGAAACGATAAAATATCTATATGTGATAGAAGAATTAATATACGTTATTATATACATAATTTACAAAACGATTTTACACATACACATACGCGCGCGTGCGCGCTAGAAAATAACAAAAATTTCTCACTGGCATTGTGCCAAAGCATTGCAATCGAGTAGAGAATATCGTCGTTAATTACCGCAGTAATTACACGGCGCGGGTATATTGGTTTCCTCTCACCTGTATTTCGCGTCTGTGTATACAACTAAATCGCAGCAAGAGGTATGGCAGAGAGACTGCGACTGGGTTGCGCGTATTTTTCAAGCGTTACTGAAAGCTGCCGCATTATTTCTCCGTTCCGGTTGTTTCCGACACCGGCTCTTTCTCGCTCTTTGAACCCGCTTAGCACACCGATAATTACAGTCGACCTACGCTCATAAAAAGCAATGAAAAAGTGGCCGCGTGCCAAGAAAATCGCGAATCCGTTGGCGACGAAATACAAATGTAAACGGAACAAGAGGTATAAAAGGAAAACTCGTCTTCGACGCAAATAGTGACGTTGTGTACAGTTGCTTGCACTTGTTCCATAAGGTCGTAAATCAGGATGAATGTCACATGTTCAGAACTAATAAGAAGAAAAGTCGGAAAAATCGGTGCACAAGTGCGCCAAAAAGATAATAATCATTGTAAAAAGTAACAAGATATCAACTTAAGAAATTATGATGTAATATTGAAAATTTTGTTGAACTTGTTATGATTTAATCTTATGAATTAATTACTATTGCTTTTTTGTTATTTATTTTTTACTCTTGCTTTAAAATTAAATCGATGTCCTGATTTAATTCTTGGCCTTTTCTTAGAAAAACAAAAATAAGTGATGTTATAAGTGTTGACTTTGTTATTAAGCCATTCTACAATTCTTATTTTATACATAACTTATAGATAAATTTTATTCTTAACATGACTTTATGCTTTCAATATTATTTTTAAAATATAAACAGCAAGTTAAAGAATATTTCAAATTTTCATCTTTCTTTCTGCATAAAAACGATGCCACTATTTTGCTTGTACTAGCGTCTATGAATGCACACAGATATATTAATCTCTTATTATATTACATATTTTCAAAAATATATTTATATCAACCCTACATTTTCATAAAGAAAAATGTGAAATAAGAAACTTATAAGCAAACTTTGATTCGTATTGACTTTCACTCAAGCTTTGTGCTCCGCCACGAATGTATGTAATTATCGAATAAGCGCTGTACAATAACGTCGGCTAATTTAATAACGTGGCTAACCGTATCGCGTGAGGATAACAGTTATGATAACGATCATGAATAGCGATTACGACGACGCGATGGATAATAGTAGGGGTGGTGGTAGTGATGATGGTTTATTGCAATACGACTAATTTTCTTCTTATATTCTTGGCAATGTTGTTGGTGCTCGCACGAAAAAAAAAAATGAACGAAATGGCATGCTGGAATTTTACAGGAGGTGAGTCTTAATTCCTTAACTTTCGGCGTGGTTTTGTTGTTCGTTAATATGAATGCATGCATTCGGAACGATGCATTTTCTCACGAGTGCTGGTGCGATCAATCTCATGCTGACAATGCACAATTAATAGATACTTTGCAGAAGATATTTCTTTTTTTAAAAGACTGCTACATTGTAAATCGTTATAAATCTTATTTGTGTTTGTTATTTTCTACCGTAATTGGTTAATTTGTTGGGGATTATTAGTAAGGGATGTTGCTTCTAACGTTCTGACAATAGTGTAATCGTATTGATAACTACAATCTTCGCCATCGTTTTACTATTACCTATATCGATTTTTAGTAGGCATATAAAAAGCATTTTGTTGACTTGCAAGTTTTATGTTGTTTGCTCCGTTTCAAAAACCCTATGCACAAGAGATTTTTATCCCGTATCTTCTAATTTTTACGTGATTTTCATTAAACTGATTTATAATTTAAAAAGTTAAATATTCATATATTAAAGAAACACGTTCTCAGTCTAACATTTATCTCGTTCAATATAAATTTATGTTCTAAAAATTATTTTATAACATTTTATTTTTTGGCAGACTTTTATTTGAGATATTTTTTCAAATTTTCTCCTATATATTATGATACTTTTTTGCTATTTTTATTTACATTTAGTCTACATAAACGTTTACATAAAAAATTGATTTGCATTGGACATTATGCGGATATACATTTTTTGTAATATTTTTGAAAGAAGTGGAAAGTAGGTTGAGTTCATGAAGGATAGTTTTATGATCTTATATTGCGTGATAGCTGTTGCATCTATTGGACATTGTTTGGTGAACCGTCATCTGCAGTCAGATAATTTTGATAGGGAACGTCTAATCGTCGTCCATATACGTACAGTGGATTAAAAAAGTATTTGCACACTCAGTTTTCTTACAATAACTTTATTCAAAGGAATAATACATAAGTACGAATTGTGTCCATTACTTATGGACACAATTATAAATTGTGTATTATTCTTTTGAATAAAGTTATTGTAAGAAAACTACGTGTGCAAATACTTTTTTGATCCACTGCATATGTCTCCACTTGCAATCAAAAGAATGGCTACAATTATTTTATTCCAGTGGCGTTTTCAATATATCCTACCACTATGTTTTCACGAAATTGTGTGATATGGTCGAATGTTTTGTAACTTTTGGTGTGTATTGTAACTTTTGGTGTGTTTTTATAGCGGAGTATTTGTTGCACGGTAAAAAATACTAATTGTACCGCAATAACTTCAAGTGCTACGAAATAATAACGATGAGAGTGTCGAGGTTGTATATCGCGCGCAAATGTTTCAATATAACTGAAAATTTTTCGTTTGTTGTTGGCAAACAGAAGCAGCAGGAGATGAACAAGAACAAGGAAATTATCGTGCTGAATCATAAAAGATCGAACGCTATCAACATTGGTATGACGAAACTGCCGCCTCCGAGATCCATCAAAACTGCGATTTTAAAAATGGATGCTACTATTATGAACAGAGAGGGTATCGAGGTGAGAATATAGCATATTTTTACATTTTTTTACTTTTGTATTTCTATTTTTCAATAAAATTTATGAAAATGCTCAAAATTAAAAAATATTTCTTATATTTTTGTACGCAATATAAATTCTGGGAAAAAATACGAGCATATACAGTGTGTTTCGATACTTTTGATATAATTCCATTTTAATAAAATGGAAATAAAAAATTATTACAATAATTAATTATTATTATTTCTTACTATTTGTTTATTTGAAAAATTTTCTACTTAATGTATATTTTTAATCAATTTTTTAACTTTTATTCGTATAAATCATATCGATTCCGCTTTAATTTACTGGTTGATAAAAATTTTCTAAATTTCTGTTGACTGTCAATCCTGAGGTTTATTTGAAAAACCCTCACATATTCTAGTTTCCAAGTTTATTCTAATTTCTCTAATTTCGAATTGACTTCTTTTCTTCGTTCGTTTCCCTCCTTGTCCCGAAATCATCCCAACAGAAACTTCTGACGATGCTACCCACTAAAGAAGAAAAGTCCAGGATACAAGAGGCGCAGGCCGCCAATCCTGACCTTCCTTTAGGATCGGCCGAACAGTTCCTTCTGACTTTGACCTCCATCTCAGAACTACCAGCAAGGCTGAAGCTGTGGGCATTTAAACTAGACTTCGAAAACTCTGAAAAAGTAAGTCTTAATATTACATTATGTATCTTTCAATGAATACATAATTTAACAGTAAACTTTTCTATATCCTAATTTTAAATCGATTTTGTACATAATTTATTTCCGATAACAGGATTTAATACTCCACTGTCGATAATTTCATAATCAAGCATCTCTTAAATGAAATAATATGTTATTATTTATTGATTATTTGATCAAGAAAAATTATACATTTGATCGAATTTCAATTAACAATAATACGGTAAGAAATATTAACTTATCAATAGAAGTAACATTTATAACTTTAACTTTGTTTAAAGTTGAGTAGAATAGACTGCAAATTTTTTTTATTTCCTCTCCAAATAAAACTTAATTTATTAAAAGAAACACACTTGCGCGAATAATATCCTAGACATATAACTGTATTGTACATATTTTGATTTGAAGTAAATGTCGTCTCGCGAATTGGATACTACTAATATATAATAATATTAAATTGGCTCCTTATATTTCTTTTCTGTTTCGTTCTTTTTGACTTCGCGCGCGAATTTCATTGCGAGTATCAAGTCGACGAAAAGGAATGTTAGCAATGTAAGAGAGGAAGTCAGCAGGTAGAAGAGCGTTCTCGGCGCATTTCTTCGACGACAAAATGGCAAATTCCGATATTGTCCCCGAACTAAGAGAGGTCACCCAACGACCTAACTTCCTTGGCATCGCTTGACTGTAGCTGAAGCGCGAAATAGTTGGCGCCGGGAAATCCGAATCTTTTTATATCCACTTGTATGATCGGAATGTGAGATACACCATTTTTCAATCAAATCAATTAATTTAGAAATGCATACAAAAATTGATAAAAAGTTAAAAGAAAGAAGAATTTTTGGATCAGAATTATTACAGAGATAAATCACGAAAATGGCAAACGTTGAATTTAAAATTGACATAATCAAACTATGCTTTCGCTATTTCACTTTTATGCTTACACTGAGAGAAAAATCCAGGTTGTTCAAAAATTAACAAACGGACAATCCGACACTTTCTTAAAAAGCCGATCAATTATCAATGATATCCGATTATCTTGATTAGACATTATTCTAATCTTGATCAGCTTTTCATAATTCCGATTAAAAATATCGGATTATCCATTTATTAATTTTTGAACGACCTGGATTTTTCTCTCAGTGTATGAATTATATGGATTAAATACATAGATTATTTTTTTTTTCCATGAAACATACGTGTTGCAAAAATTTGAATAAAAATAATTTTCTTTTTTTTTTGTTTCTGGTTAAAATGCAATAATAATTAATCCACGAGATAACGACCTCTTCAAACCGCAATGCAACAATGAGACGCGTGGTTATGAAAATCGATACAATTACGAGAAATCGCGAGATGAGGAAATAAATGCGGGGCGGTTTTTGTGATTTTCAGGAAATCGCGGATCCTTTGATGGATTTGAAACAGGGTATGGAGACCTTGCGAATGAATAAAACGTTCCGTGGGATTCTGAGCACGCTTCTTTCGATCGGGATATTCCTCAACGGAAATGAGGTGGGTATTGAATGCCAGCCATGATATCCACTTAATCCGTCTGTCTCGCAACACGGCGAGAGATCGTATAATAGCGGTCCGAAATTTGACGATATCGATAATTTAGTTCTAACTGCTGGTTGAGCAGGATGCTTTTCATGCCACTTGGCTGGCTGCCGACACACTTTTCCGAAAACAATCTCCGGTTTAATACGGAGTTTTGCTGCAATCACGGCCCGCTATTTATCCTCGGAACAGCGCCGGAATTTTCGAAAGTTTTGACGGAATATCCACTATATTAAAAAAGTTCGAATGTATTTTCCGGCAGTTAGACTTGCATCAAATTAATTTCCAAGCGACGCAATTATTTCATAGAAATTTCTATTGTAATATATAATATATGTTTGTATAATGTAAATACATAAATAAATCTAAATATTTACAAACGTCAAAATGAGACGCGTGATTTTCACGACGGATGCGTATATTGTCACGATGTGAAGGTTTCATCCTTTTTCAGGTGAAGGGCTTTCAACTAGAATACCTCGTCAAAGTACCTGAAGTGAAGGATACGGTTCACAAGCACTCGCTGCTTCATCATCTTTGCCACATGGTGATGGAAAAGTTTCCGGATTCTACAGACCTCTATTCCGAGGTGAGAGTCAGTTAATACGATCAAAAGTCGAGAAAACTTTACTCTTCGTCATGATATCGTGGTAGTACTATTGTGTATTTGTGAAATTGAAACTAAATTTATTTGCTTGTGTCTCCATAATTTTTTCATTGGAATTTTATTCTTTCCCATCGCCTACGTCACATCAGTAATTTGGAATCTATGTAAACTAAATTATTTTTGGAATTCTTTTACTATTGATTCTGATTTATTTTATCAATGCAGACAATGATAGCTTCGATTGTACTATGTGCGTTTTTTAAATGAGTCTTTTTTTCTCTGATGATAATTTTTTAGTAGATAATATCTCTCAAAGATTAATGACATAGCTTTGAAAAGAAAAAATAGATCAGAAGATATAAAATTAATTAAAGAAAATTTCAAAATAGAAAATAGAAATAAAATAGAAACAATTGCAAACAGTTGCATATTTTTCATAATTTACATGAATATTATAATCCTATAAACACACGACACCTTTTATAAGTAAATAAAGTTGTTTTTAAAAAGATAATATAAAAGGATAAAGGAAAGAAAGAAAGTTACTTTTGTATCTCTCTCAGATAAATTATTAAACTCCTCGTACATTTCCTTGAAGACAATTGGAATAGCTTCCTCGGCACCGCCAACGCGGTTCTGCTTTCAGATTGGCGCGGTAACGAGAGCCTCGAAAATCGATTTCGACGAGCTGGCGGCGAACATCGCGAAACTCGAGAACGAGTGCAAAGCGTCTTGGGACCATCTCAAGCTCATTGCGAAGCACGATGGTTCTACGATGATGAAGGTCAAGTGAGTATAATTCCCGCTGAGTTTCTCAGCCCCCGAACCAATTTCCGAGATTCTCTCTTTCTTTCTCTCTCTCCCCCTTTTCCCCCTATCTCTCTCTCTCTTTCTCTCTCTCATTCTGCCTCTTTCTGCGAGTCTTCCTGAGTGTTCGCGTTTAAGAAGTCCCGAGTGGCTTCGATAAATTCGGGATAGAGTTTTTTTCCGGTGAAACTGGCTGCCGTCCAAGTGGAGCTTCCATTAATTACCGAATGGACATTTTCTCCTCCCTCGAGTCTTTCTTTTTCCATCCGTTCTTTCTGCCGACAATCATTCGCACTGCACCTTGTATTCTGCCATAGATCTACCTTTTTATTTTTTGTATCATTTTTAATTAATTTTTATCTTTTAATCACACATATACACACACATTTCTAGTTTATATTTTATTTTATAATTGAGGGAATTTATTAGAATTATTAAAAGTTTTACATGTTCCACAATTACTCGCTGAAATATATTTTTTGGAAAAATACATCATTTTGTTTTTATATCGCAGAATGTCTGATTTCCTTGCCGATTGCGCCGAAAGGATAATCGTCTTAGACATCGTGCACAGACGTATCATAAACCGTTTCCGCAAATTCATTCTGTGGCTCGGTATACCATTGCATAGGGTACAAGACACAAAGCCAAACGAGTTTTGTAGGATTGTGTCCGAATTTGCTCTGGAGTACAGGACCACCAGGGAACGAGTGATACAGCAGCTCGAGAAGAAAGCCAATCATCGAGAACGCAATAAGACCAGAGGAAAGATGATAACAGAGGTAAACTATTTTCGTTTTGTATCTTTCGTTGAAAATATCATAACAAAATTTTATGAACTATACTTATATCGGATTAGATTAGTCACCATTCATTGGTATTAATAGCAGTATCAATATTAATTAGATTAGGATAAAGTGTCAACTAAATTTTTTCTCTTACGGTTTTTATATTTGCAATTTTGTGATATAAATATAAGTACTATGAAAAATTATTTTTTAATATTGTGTTTTTATATTCGGATAAAGTTATTTAAATTATTATTTTTGCTTTTATGGTATATTACTCTTATAAGATTTTGCGCGCATCTTTCGCAAGTTTACTGTAAAATCTTGATGTTGTTCTTATTACAGGTTGGCAAGTTTCGTACAAAAGAGGATCGAGCGGACGCGGAACTCAGACAACTACTTGGCAGTGACATTTCAGACGTCGAGAGTATCCATGGCACTTTACCATGGAGAAGACAGAAGAAAGACGGTAAGTTTTAATCTTTTTCCTAGATCTTGCTTCTTCCCATTTTAGCGCACTATATTTTTATATTAGTTTATTTCTTGCGTAAAGAATTTTGCCTAATAAATATGCAGTAAATAATATCTTTTATTCTATGTTATACACAGTTAATAACGATAAGTAATTTAAGTTGAAAATTATTTGAAATGCAGAATGTTGCACAATGTTTCATGTTTTCTGAAATATTTAGCAATCCATTATGCTCCATTACACAACATAATATAATAAACGCAATAGTATAGAGACAAAATTATTTCAACTTATTTCTATATATTACAAATACAAATAACTTGGACGATTTATAATACATCAATTTCTTTTTTAACGAATAATTGATTTAAATATTGTGTCATTTATACGCATTACATTTTCCTGCTTTACAAGATTGTTTGATTTCCATGGAATAAATTGCAGAAATTTCACTTTTTTAATAAAATCTTTATATTGTTATTAAATTTTTTGCCATTAAAAATAGTTTTTCAGTTAGTTTCCCAATTTTATTGTAATGTACATTTAATTTGAATTTTTATTGGCAATATATTTCAATGAAAATATTCTGCATGATATACAGTTATGTGCAAAATAATAGCACCGGCTGAAAAAAATGAAGAAAATTCTTTTTTACAAAATTTTATTTTTTCATTGTTACCTTTTTGTAATAATGAGATGAGATGTTTCTATTAATTGATTTATGTTACAAAATAAAATAATATAATTTTTAGTTGATTAATTTTAAATATAGAATTTTCTTCGTTTTTTTAGCCGGTGCTATTATTTTGCACATAACTGTACAACTAGAAAAAAATGCATGATTTCTTGGAACATTATATGCATAAATATATATACATATGTTACAAAATTACAATCCAAATATTATGTACAAAATATACAATATGTATTAATGTGTATTCACATGAATCAAGTAAGAAATACACGTTAAATGTTCTCATTTTCGCGATAGGAATGAGATTTTATCACACACACATATATCGTGAACGATCATGACATGACTGCCGTTTTCTAGCCCCTATTTAGCTTCGCTTTTAACTCGCGCGAAAGTAACGCACTCTAAAAGACGACCGCGTCGTCGGCTGTTTCCGTATACCGCGGATAAGAACAAAGTGCGAGAATTTCTCTTCATCTCCGTAATGTTCCAGCTCGGCGGTGGCGGCGACGCGCGCGAGATAAATGTCGCCCTTAAGCAGCGGCTCTTGCAGGCAAGATTTAAGGATAGCGTCGGGTCATTTGACGACATTACCGGAAAACGAGAAGTAAATGCGTCGCCGTCTTTGTGATTGTACGGCGCGCGTTCGCGGACACTGTTCTTTTCTCCTTCCCCCCGCTCCCTCCCCCCGTGTTTAGCCGAACGTGAAACTTACCGGCGCGCATAAGTCCCCGTTCGTTATCTTTATTGCCTTCGCACGGGGGACTTATTCGGCAAAAGTTTCTCTTTTACGCGACTCGGAATTTTCTCGCCCGAAATTCGCGATGATGTTCGAGATTGCGTATACCCGCCGTATCGTTAAGCCGTAAATGTAACTTGGCTGGTAAGTAGCATTATCATTCAGCTACAAGAAGCGTTAAGGTAGGACGCGTCTTCGACGGTGTGTTGCTTCATAAATTCCGTATTCATGAGAGAAAAATTTCAACTTGAGTGGAATTTTTGTTTTACTCACTCTTTATTGCGCTTTACGCGCGCTATATAAGATATGGTAACTTTGCCTCAAGAGGGCAGAATGTAAAAGTAGTTAACTTCCAGGGGGAATATTCGAAGCGACGTGGATATTATTCGAGTCGGCGCGAAGAAATATCGCGTAAATAACGGCTTCTAAGAAATTTATTCCTAGAATTTGTTGAAAAGAATTCTATTGGACTCGATGTTATAAGTTTTATCGTAATATTGTTCACGAACTTGTTATCTTCCGTGCTATCTTCTTGCCAATTTTCTTTTCAGATAAGTCTCCACCAACTTGCTGTATTGTATTTATTATTTATGAATAGATATTCAATGAATTAGAAAGTTAGCATTTCTTTTATGAAGAATATTCCAAATTGGCCCACTTCTAAAGTTATCTGCTGTTGGAATTTGAATTTTTATAATTGTATTTAATAAGTATCTATAATATAATCTCTCGGAAAATTAAATTTAGTAATTGATAAAGATCAATCACGTTCAATTAATTACAAAATAAAGTGATTGACAAAACTAGTATGTTTATAAATATATATTTTTTAATTGTAGATCACTGAAAACTCTACTTTTTCCGCAGTTAGGCACATCTTCGATTGAATATTCGAAATGTTGCTTCTGTTCCGTTATGATTATAATACTACAATAATATAATTCGATGTTGGATTTAGCATGATTCGAATATCCATTCCGAGTAACGGAGATTCATTGTTATGTACGATGAAAACCCGCGGCAAAGCCATCCTGGGAAGAATATCCAACAGGCGCGACTGACACATCCTGGATCTCGTAAGACTATGTTACATTGTAACCGCGGATCACCACTTCCCTGAGGAAACGTGGAATTTTTATTCCTGCTCTCGCAGAGGAAGGCGGGGGGAGGGGTACGCGGTACGCGGAGGATTGGGTCGACTCAAGGAACAAGGGGTTGGTTCCTATCCAGCTCGTAAACCCGACCACGTGCATTACCGTGGCTGCGGCCATCATAACTTTTCTCTCCTATATTCTCGTGTATGCTCCGACATAAAGTATCTAAACGTCCCGTCTAAGTCGCGTTGGCGTTTCCAGCTGGATATGACGGCTCTCCAGTTCAACAGCTGGAAAAACCTCGCGAGTTGTGTGACAAGAATCGTGGAGGATAATGATTTATTTCACAATTTACTGAATAGTAATGATAATACTATGAACAAACTGACGTTAGAGATACAACGTTAATTATTATAACTGTTAAACTTTATATAGTCTTGCTTTCATGTTATTTTTATTATAGTATTCTGGTTAGAATACTATAGAATACTTAGAATACTTGTAGAATACTTTAGAAATAAAATTTTGATAATTATTGAAAAATGTAAATTCGATTTTTCAAAAATTATAAAGTTCTAAGGAAATTTTTCAAATGATTTAATGGTATCTAATATAACTTTCACTTTTCATTATTTTTTAAAATAAGAGCACGTTATGTAATATTTTAAAATTTGAATGTAACTGAAGCTATAAACAAATAATAAATATAAGATAGTGATATTTTATTTATACTGCTATTTAGTCGTTATTAAATGCAACTTTATGTATCTTACTTTCTTAATAATTGACCAACTTTCTTAATAATTAATATTAAAGGAATTGCATAACATTTTCTTAACTTATTCTTAATTAGGAATCTATCGTATATAATTCACTCCAATTGCTCACGCAACGAATGCAAGTAGGACATAGCATTATCAGGATCTGTAGATCGGATCAGCGAGCAAGAAGCCATTTGAAAGTGTTTAACATTCCTTATGGTAGAGCAACCACGAAAATGAATTGTCTAGATTGATCTACGGTCGTCAAAGAACGCGTAATAAGAGAGATTTAAGGATCTCTTCCTGCTTCTTTTCGTTTCGCCCATGAAAATTCTATTACCACCCTCTCATCTCCTTCCTACTTCGTCTCTTTTTCCACAGTCCTTGTATCGAGAGTGTACAGAACTGCCTCCGCGATAGCTTTTCTGGAACGAGTTTGAAAGAAGCTCTGGAAGAAATTCTGTGTATTTGACAGTTTCGAAGTTTCTGCCCCGCGGACTGAATGTGGTGATTGTAAGAAATGAAATAGTGAGACGAAGTGGAAGAAGAATCTTGTACGCAATTTCCTACAAAGGATTGTCTTTGGTCAAACATTTTCCTTCTTAAGCATATTTCCGCATGAATAAATAGAAAAATCTACCCTAGCCGACGAAATTGTATGCTTAGATGAAAATAATAATAGAGATAATATAACGAATCATCAACTTGCATCGTCATGATAATCATTATCGAGATAATCTCGTTTCTTTAAATAAATTTCTGAAAATGCATAAAAAATTTATAAATAGAAAAATTTTGTTCTTGTAACGAATTGACTATAAATTTAAATTTATTATGGATAAATTATTAACATATGCGACGTATGTATATTTTTTAGAAATAATGAAGAGATACGTAGTTTCGCTATGCTGCAGACGAAGCAATCTCAAAAAAATTTTAAAGTGTTCATAGAGTAGCAAGAAATCTTATTATGTTTTAGGACGTATAATTCCACTGGGCCCGGTACTCAGAGATGAAAGCACTAACGGTAACTTGGCTGATGGTGTTGACGAACTATTGGAATCGCTGGTGAAAACCGCGACGAAAACGCCAGCCACCAGAACCACACCACGCGAACGCAAAAGGACTAGACACGCCGATCGTAAGTCTTGTAAGTGTGATCCCAGCACCATGCACCCAGATTCTCCTCTCCTATCTTTATCGATCGGTCTCTGGTCGCGAAATTGATGTATCAGTCGCTAACTGATTCTAAAATGACAACATATCTGTATGGACGCAACATAG
This sequence comes from Temnothorax curvispinosus, assembly GCF_003070985.1. Classification (NCBI taxonomy): domain Eukaryota; kingdom Metazoa; phylum Arthropoda; class Insecta; order Hymenoptera; family Formicidae; genus Temnothorax; species Temnothorax curvispinosus. Next base: position 82,901 of record NW_020223619.1, on the reverse strand, counting down.
ATTTAATTTCAAAATTTATTGCAAAACATCCATTAATTTCTTAAAGGTAATACCTTACGTAATAAATCAAAGCGCGACAATTAAAAATTTTAAAAGAAGTAAGTCATTAATTATAAGATGCTTGTAATACTACTTGTAGAAACTTGTAGAAATAATGTCAGCGCACATATGTTCATTCCCATATGTTAATTGCATTAGTTTCCATTTTATGATAGCGCTTCAGTATTATTTTGATGAGATAAAATAGAGTAAAGAAAAGATGAGAGAGAGATAAAATTGACAAGTAGAAAATTTGTCGTTAAAGATTTGTTGGTAACAGAAGGTACTGAGCGTTAACCACAGAATTTTCCAATAACTTCCAACGCCACGAGAGCCTTGAATTATTTGCCGTGCAATATACATTATTGATAACGGTTGGTCCACAGATAGAGCTATGAGGCCACCAGAGTCGATCGATAAACGAGAAGTTTGGAGATGTCGGCGTCGACGCCCTAGATCGAACATGTGATCGTATGCGTGTCGTCGATTCGGCCTACTTATACTTTCATGCACTTTATTAGCACCGCAATCTCTACTTTAATATCCGCGCTTCATTTATCTATCTCTCAGCTACTGTTATTATCGAAGTTTAATAACGTAGATCTTGTACCATACAATTTAAATCTTTGGCATAAGATGACTCGGACGGTGCTTTCAAAGTAAATGTGGAAATATGTAACATAAAATTATAAATGATAATAACGCGTAACTGTAGACAATATAAAACATAAAATATAATGAGAAGAGATATCCATGTATGTATATATGCATACATAATGTATACATGAAATGAATATTTAATGTTTCATAATTTAAAAATTTCAGGTACGTATAATTTTTTATTTAAAAGTTTTCTTTCCTCTTTCAAAAATTTTGATATTTGAAAGAATATTTTTTACTCATGATAAAGTCCAGAATATCATAATATGAGACTATTACATTCTTTAAATATTTCGATAATTTATTTTGTTCCAAATAATATATAATATATAATTTAATTTATTTTCTTCTTAAAATAAATCTTATTTGGGACACTTAAAAAGCGAAATTTGTTAACTATTAGAAATTAATTAGCTAAAATTCTACAATTTTTAATATTGATCGTTTTGTTAAAATTTTGCCGAGAAAGACTGGAATTATTGTTGAAAAATTTTTCAAAGAAAAATACTTGAAAATTTAATATGAATCTCACAAAACGTTCTACAGAGTGTAGAATACAGATAATGCGCGAATAAAATCTTGATGTAATTCTTACCAATCGTAAAAGAAATTTTGCTGGAAATTGCAGTTATTAGTGAGTGCAGAATTCACGCGCGAACATGATTGAATCTGGTATAACGGAAAATGCAGCAGTCTGATCGAGATAACGTAACGCGGGATAATGCCGGTAGATTGTGGCGTTTTTCCATTTCTGTTTTGCCAGCCCCAGTGATCGATCTTAGTAGGAAGTTGAAATAATCCTTCACTGGACCGATAGCGCGTAAATCTCACCGTAATCCGATCACCGAGTGCGTTGGCCGAGCCGTTGGTCTTTTCTCTCGCGATACTTATGATAAGCTGGTTCAGTACGCGTCCGAACGCTTCTAGCACGTACCCTTGTTTCACTATTATTGAGAGGAAAAACGGCATATTCAGCTTCAAGCAATTTATACTTTAGCAACTGTAAATGATTTCCTGTACTAAAATTTAAAAGTTTCTCAGCACGATTATACAATATTGTCGTTTACTATATGATTTAAAGTTTTAAAGTTATAACAAGTATTTTTAAAATAAAAATTCTTTATTATTGTTTGAAAGGGTCGAAGCCCTAACGTTAGTGAGGATATTGTATTTTGTTAAATTAAAATATAGCCTGCCAGAATAAAATGTAATAAATCCAAGAGCTCATATGCAAAATTTGAGACAAATTAAGAACTAACTGTAAAGGGATAACACTCTCTTATCGCTACGATAGCATGTTCGGCCTGTTAATGACTTTCCAAAAATACTTCTCGGGAGCGGAGAATCTATCCTGCTTTTTTTCCTTCCGTCTTATTCCGATCCATTCTTTGTTCAATTATCCCTCTCTGATCGAACCACGGAATCTGCGGTGATGGGATCTTCCTTTACCTTCATGTCATTGAACATGATCATTGAATCCACGGAGTGGATTCAGAGACTAGTGAGACTCTGACACGACTTAGGCACGCTCCAATAACTTTATTTCAATTAAGATTAGCGGCAACGCTTGCTAACGGGGTGGCCTAGCGTCTTCTTGCGTCTCTTTTCTTTCTGTCCGACAGTGAAGCGATCGCGCACCCGGGAGAACAACACTACGCCGGAGGGGTATCAACCCTGATGGGCCAGGTTTTCGTGATCTCTGCGATTAAGGTTCGGTGCTTTTCAGGTTTCTTCTTTACGGATCTCTTTCTTTTATCCAGCATGACGTGAACTGTCTGCATGATCTCTCTTGATTCACGTAATTGTCTTTTAATTTAGTTTACTAATACACATATTTGAAGACAATACGAAGATATATGAAGACATGCAGTTACTAATATCTATATTGATTTTGTGGCACGTTTATTAATAAAATTGTTAATTATTAACACGCGACGAGATTGGTACTTAACTATTTCGCTTCTCTTAAGTTGATTTCATCCAATTTATAAATTTAATTTGAAAAAACATATGTTTTTATCTTATTAAAATTACATCGTAGTCAAAATCGCGCAAACAGTTAAAATTGCATATTTGATATTTAACTTTTTCTATAATCAAAATTGAATGGACTAATGATATGATATCATTACTAAATAATATCTCGCTTTATCTATTAACATATCTATTAACTTAAATAATATCTCGCTTTTCATGAAAATATATTTAGATCACACGCCTTAGATTTAATTAAAAGAATAGCAATTATAAGAAAATATTCATAAAAGAATTACTAGCTTTTTAACGAATTACTATCACTTTTAACAAGCAATTGACTGTTTAAATATATTTTGCACGTTATTATCAAATCGATATTCGTATAATAGTTGTTTCTTCAATGAAAGCATTACGGAATATATACTACGACTTCTCGCGGAAAGCCAAAAGCTATTCGGAAACTTTGAGACTTTGCTTTTGGATAACCGAATACGTTAGGATCGCGCGCTTTAAACTTCATGCAATTTTAGTCTCCTATAATATGCATAAGTGAGGCTAAATTGCGCGTTTGAGAGGGGAGGAGGGGTAAGTAAAAAGTTTACTTTCTAAATGGAGACCGGGGTGTCTAAGTTTCTCGACTTAATAGAGACTTACGCAACGCAAGTGTCCCTCTCGCATGTGAACTTCTGACGCCTGGTATAACTCCACAGAGCGCATCTATTAGCATTTAAAGCTCGATACGAATGTTCTTGCCGCCCTCGTATGCATATATGGATGCATGAATATTTATAAATGTAATCCTTAGCAATGTTCATTTACGTCTTATCGAAATGGAAACTTCTGTGGAAATATCGGTCACCTGCAATCTTGATCTACCTAATACAGGGTGTTCCAGAACTAATGGCACAAAAGAAAGGGTGTTCCTACGTGAAAAATAAGTCAAAAATGTAGACTAAAACTTGGAAAGAATTTAAAAAAATAGTCTTGTGTTATTTGTAATTAGAATTATAAAGTTTCTAGAAAAGAAGGCAAGTTAGATTGATTTTTGAGATGGTCTAGAGAATGTTGGTAGAAAAAGAGTAAAGATAAAATACAGGTAAATAAAATCATTGAAAGAAAAATGGTGCTTCTTGAATGCGTCACTGAAAAGTGCTTAATGTAAATTTATTGAAAGCGACAGATATAAATGAATTCATTTTTCGATGTTTTTAAGATATTGAATCTTTTTGATATTATGTAAAGAAACTTGACGTTTGACTTACAAGGGGTACCTGCTTTCACTAGGATATTCTCATCGATTCGTCCGACACCGTGGTTTCGTAGCGAAATTATTGATGCGCCACGCTTGGATTGGCGTCGAATGATTTATCGGTGTGCGATCGTTTGAGCATAAACTATGATTTTGATTGCCATGCTAACGTCACGTCGAACATAAACCGCCAATCTATGGCTTGATATTTCGTATTATGGTAATTGCCCGACGTGTCGCTAGAAAGAGCATTAAAATTGGGAAACAAAAAATGTAATATTCTTCAGAATTACATTTGAAATAATTTTTTTTATAAAAATTTATTTTTTTAACGTTTATCAAAATGTATGTAATATTCTCTCTTTTAATTTAAATATATTCCCATATTTATTAAAACTTAACATTTAATGTTTAATTAAAGTTATATTATATTGCGATATTTAATCTATAATTAAATTTAATATTTGGCAATATTTGCTGATTCAGAAAATATTGAAATTATAATAATATCGTTATGAAGCTGAAAATCCAAATATAACAATAATAACATTTTCATAAAACATATTGTTATGAAAATTTATTACGCGCGCGATATTTATTTGTGAACACTTTAAAAACAATGTAATTATTAAATACGTTTGTAATATTTTTACACAATCTCGTTCTTGTTTGTACGATATATCATTTTCAATGATAATTGCCGCGACAATCTAGCATCTGGCAATCTCTTACAATATAATAACAATATATAATATCATATTAGACCATAATCGCATTTATTCGTACAACGGGAGCTCGCTGTCATTACAAATTTACGTAAAAGCTGGGAAAGATATCTGGTTGCAATGAAATCGGTTTACATTCCATTAACAACGCGTTAACAGCACAACGCGTAGGTTGCTTGTGTTCACGTGTGTTACCCGCCACGTGTAACAGCAAATAATCGGCCTGCGGACTTCATGTTTGTAAAGTCGCCAGAGCACGAGCGATTTAACTGAACAACATTAAATTGAAACGCCACACGGCACGAAACTCTATCGACGAGCAACAGGAAAATACGAGACAGAGAATTATTACCCGTTTATACATGGAAAAATAAAAAAAATCACGACAAATTAGCAGCTCACTTACAGTAACACGTAATAGAAGGCAAATCTGTTACATCTGTGAATATTTTAGTAATTTATACTGAGATTGCTGCTCGCAATGCTAATAAATACATATGTAAATTCCCGTGATGACATTCGCTCCGTTTATAATTTTACGTAATATCTTGCAAAGAATTATCCATAATTTATAAATGTTAGTATTAAAAATAAATCCTTGAAACGGGCAGTAAGAGCCAAGCGTGACGTTTAAACCGCTAAATTTTAGTTAGTATTAAAATTGTCATAAGAATATTAATTTCTAATTATGACAAACGAATATAAATATCAATCGAAGAAAAATGGAGCATTGAGCCGTAACAAGGTGTTGGTGTTCATATATTCTATACTTAAGTAAAGAAATAACGAATTATAATGTACATACTGTACATAGTGTACATATACATATATTCCAACTTAATAGACTGCGCGCCGCATATTTGTCGGACTTGAAACACAGCTATCTTGGAACATTAATATTCCCCTTCCCTCCCCGGAATTAAATCGAAACGATTTAATTGTTTAAAAAACTTACACTATGTACAGTATGTACATTATAATTCGTTACTTCTTTACTTAAGTATAGAATATATAAACACCAACACCTTGTTACGGCTCAATGCTCCATTTTTCTTCGATTGATTTCTAATCTTGTGAGCCTTTATTATTATGAATATAAATATCTTCACTTAAAATGTCATTATTTCTTGCTGTAAGAAAAGGGATTATATTATATATGGATTTACTCCTTTGCTTATTTGCTCTCTGCGCCTCTGCAAGCGCAAATGCGTTTATTGCGAGGATAACGAGAAGGATCAAAGGAATAGCGGGTAATTATCGAAGAAAGAAAAATACACGCGCAATGTTAGTAGTTTGCGATAGTATTGAGAGTCCTTTGTTACACGATACTAGATCAAAGAAGCTAATATTATCGATATCGAGGGTCCTCGGTGATAGCATTATTATCTCCGAGTAGATACTTCGAAGCACGTTCGGTGCGGTTGCTCGCGTTATCGATTCTATGTTTGCAAACCGTAATGAAACTGTAATTACCAGACAATGCGCTAATTTGTCGTTGACTTTAAATAAGCAGCATTAATTGTAGTAAGCATAGAGTGCGAAATAGTTAAAAATGTTGGCCTTTCTCGTATACTACTGTACTCTGTACTTCAAGACACAAAACTAAACAAAAAAATTTTAGTATCTAATAAATCACTTCCTATAATTAATCTTGAATTAAATTAAATTAAAGGGACAAAGTATATTTTTCTTATGATTTAAAATTTGTAAAAATAGTTTAGAAACTTAAATTTTACCGAAAATATATGGAATATCGCTTTCCTACTTTTTTATTTAAACTTCTTTGTCATTTTAACGGTGATATTTAAAAAAACGTTTTTTTTTCCAAAATAAACTTCTGCATTGCATACATTGTTAAATATTAAAGGACGAAATTTAAACCAATACCTTAAATTAAATAACATTTTGTTATTTTTAATTACCATGTGTGTTGAAATGTATTATTTTAACACAATACAGTATTATTTTTACTCTATTGATTTAATTAAATTAAATTAACTTTATTTTAGTTAAATTAACAACACTGAGTAAGAATAATAGTGACCTATAGGAATGGTTAAAAATGACTCAAATTTAGTATAAAATAGCACTCTTGTGTATGTGTAGGTATATCAATAAAATTTAAAAATAAATGTATTTAATTTTACATAACTTCTAATACTTTTGACTTATAAAAATAAAATTGTACAAGCATGCGTCTCCACATCTTTATGCAATTGTCAGTATTAATTTTGAGGGGGCAAGGGGGAGAAATTTCGAATCTATTTCAGTAATTTCCTGAATCCACCAACAGCCGTCGGCTTTCTAACTGTATTCCGAACAGTTTGTTTACTATCGGACATATCGGCAAACCATCACGTCGACTAATCTCCACACAAAGCGGCAAATTAACTCCCAGTTAATTATTTACGTGATCGAAATAGTGCGACATGTGTAACAGAATTCCGATATACACATGTGCACATTGATACTGCTATTAATATCACACCCGATTTTGCCGGTACTTCTATCGACGCATGAAACAATAAAACTAACAACGAACGGCTTGTTTTAATTATTAATTGTCAATTTTCTTTTATCTGTTTGCTGAACGTGGAGCCATTTAGCGATGTATTTTCTTTATACAACGATCGCTATAATTGCTAGTGGCAAATTAATTAAAATTTAGAAGTTTCAATGCACGATTAAATGTAAAGTTCCGACAGATGCTTGCAGTGTATTAATTAAAAATTGCTGAGTTTATTACAATTTTACATCAGACTAATGAAAGAGAGCTGTTAGCATAGAAAATATTAATTCAACATTTTATAGATGATGGATTAACATAAAAACGACATCGATGAAATTTTATTGTAATTATAAACTCATTGTCAGTTATTATACCCAGAGGCCCCCTCCTTGGAGGGAGAAGACCCCCCGCCCTCCGGGGAGAGGAGCGAGGGGAGTGTGGGATTCTACGCGTGTCGTAGACGACACGCGCAGCCTACCCACTAAAACCTCACGGATGTCCTTTGCCTCGCCAAACTGGGAGCATCCGGGAACATGATTATTGCCGATCCGAATTACTCCCACCTATGAGCCTAAGCTCTGAGGCCTTAAGCCTTGAATCGCGTATGAGGCGAGGTGTGGACCCCGCCTCCCCTTCCGTTGTTATGGGAGTATGGCTGACTCTCCGTAACCCCGCCGGGGAGCCAGCCTCCCTTCCTCCGGGCCTGTCCCCTGTCGGGGGAATTCTTCAATGGAATGCCTCAATAGAATTATAATTTTCTCACTTATCTCTTTTTATGTATATGTATACCATTCAAAATAATATTTCACTAGGAATCACGCTTTTAGAAAATATTTGTTTTTTTTGTGTGTGTTTTTGTCAATTTGTATTTTAAATACAAATCTTGTGTAAACTATATTAGAAATGTTATGTTGAAATACAATATAAATGTGTTACTAACGTCAAATTTATTTGTGATTTTACTTATCGTTTTCTCATTTTAATTTTTTTAATCGATAGAAGTTCTCAATAATTTAATAAATTTCCGGCAGAAGTTCCTGTATCAAGTACAATAGTAATTTCAAATACTTAAACTTTTGCACTTACTTTGGAAAACTCGGCGAAATATAAAATAAATTTGGTCTGTTTTAATAGATTAACAAAACAATTTTTTTTTATATAGAAAAATAATTGCGTAAGAAAGGTGAGAGGGAGACAATCACGTGAGACAATGTGATTGATTTAAAAAGTATTACGTCTTACGTCATTTTACATTTGCTTACAACAAAGTAAGGAATATTATCGACGCAAGCTACTATGTTGTGCTTCTTTTTCAGTGCGTCGAACGCTAAAGAACGGTCTCTCGGAAGAGGAAAAGAAGCACATCGCCGCCTACATCAAGGGCTATTGACTGTGATAATACTCGAAGGCGACGACATGCTCTCACGAAACGAGACGAAGAAAGAGCGAGACGTCGATATTGCGAAAGGGCGGAACGGTGAAAGCTCGGTGAAAACATTGCGATCCCCGTCGTAGATCTTTGACTATAGGATCCTGTCCTTCCCCATCAGAATTTTCCGAGATCAGACGGCACGACAATCGGCTCTGGAACGCGTCGCTGACGTTCGCCGAGTTCGATTTTTGCGTGAAGCCCCATGTGCACTTCGTGCGTGCACCTGCCGACTTGCTAAGACGGAATAATAAGTATGAGCAATAAACAGAAAAAAATATTGTAATTTTGTCGCGAATTAGACAAGTATTAATCGGTGATTTAGGCTTAAGCGAATGATCAAGTGAAGTAACATGTTCGTACGAGAAAGAATATCTCGCATGCATATTAGGAATTATTACATAGAAATTTCCTCGTAGAGAGACTTTTTTTATGTAGGTCCTTCTGTAAACAGTTTTGTTTTACAAAATTTTCCTTGTTCCATATGTAGAAGTTTCTGAAAGTCTCGAGACGCCGCGACTATGTAAGACTACATTTACGTTTTTTTTTTGTCTCTTTGAAAGTTATTACGTGCGTTATTTACGTATATATATTATATACATTTTACGTATCGTGCACGGTACTTCTCGAAAGATTCATTCGAATCATGGACGACAGGGTCGACTCGACAATCATATATGTGACAGCATGTGCCTCGACGAATTTTTATAATCGATCGATTTTTCAAGACCGACTACCGGAGTAATCGATAATTTTGCTCGCGTCGATCTTTACAACGAAGAAACAGCCATTTTGCATTATACGAAATAAATATATTCTAGAACGATTCCTGTCGAATAGCAAATATACTGATATATACCGGACGACATAAATCTGCCTAGCAACTTAATTATTTTAATTATCATTTTATTATTACGTTTCGTAGAAACGCATAATCGCGCAATTATTGTAACTTTTTGTGGAAATAATTCTTTAAATAAAAGGAGAAGCAATTATAAAAATAGATAGATTCTTTTTTCCTCTTTCAGAATATCTTTTCTTTTCAGAGGAAGGCAACTTATTTCAAAACTTAATAATTCCCGGATTTTTTAGAAGTTTATTCTCTACAAGACAAAAGGTAAGTTTTAGATTAAGTACATTGTATACAATGATCAAACATAAAATAATAAAGGATAAATAATTAATTATTAGATGATTATAATAGAGAAATATTTTATTGCATTTGTATAACTGCCGCGAGTAAAGTAAACTATCAGACAGGGATGCAGAAATTGAAAGAGGTAGTTATATAACAAACTGTGCTCGAGACACACGATTTATTATTAACCATCATCCAACTTTAACAACATACAATATAATGTAGTAATAAAAACGTATCAGTTAAAATGTAATAATGCGATAAGGGGATGCCCGCGTAAAAGCGACCATATTCATCTCCACTACGCATCCTCGGGATATTTCCTCTTTCTCCTTTTCTTCGTCATCCTCTTCTTGTCTCCTACGTGAATATCGCGCGCGCGCGAGAGACTCTCGAGCAAGGGATCGTTATGACTGGGACAGGTTGGTGGAAGCTTTTTTTTTTAGAGTAGGACAGAATGCGTGTGATTTTCAGGCACCGTACGTCGATGCCTTTTAGTTATGCTAACATTTATAATCATGTAGAAAAAACATTCTTTCCGTCACACCTTCATCTCGCTCTATCATCACAATCTCACTTTCTCTCTCTTTATATTTTTATATAATATATATAGTGCGAAACATACACAGCCTCTCACTTTATGCCACTACAGTGCAGTCATTCGAGCAGACATCCGTGAATTTCTTTTTCTTTTTTTGTTACTTATATCGTATTAAAATGTACAGCGACGTCGTTGCGCCGGAATGTTTTCTGCTTAGGAATATCCGCGAAAATTTCGCTATGGATCTTTGAAATTCGGCAAACTTTCAGAGTGGTTGAAAATGACAAAATAGAAAAACGGAACCTTAATAGGGAACATTGGTTTGATATATATTTTTCACTATTTACCAGGCAACAAGAAATTTGTGTTTTATCGGAAATTTTATTTGGTAAAAAAATCATATTTCTGCTCAACGTAAACTATAAAAATTAAACGACTGCAGAAATAATTGTAGCGTTATAAAGATTTTCAAAAAGAGATTGTATGATAAATACCATAAAACAAACATATTATTGAGCGACAAAGATTGTATAAATCTTCCTAGCAAGATGTGCTAGGATAGGAAAGGTTCAGGTGGCGATTACGCCGGAAATCAGTTGAGATTCCCCCTGCAGATTCTCGAGTAATGTTGTGCGTTTACGATGGGGTGGCTCATATTCCGAACGAGTGAAATCGTATCCTTTAGAAAATCCGGATTAAAAAAATTAGGAAATTTCTTGAAGCTACTTAGGGCCATCAAATAGTTCTCAAAATTCCCAGAGACTTTTTCCGCATTTTTCAGAAAACAGTTTTCACTTTACGAATTTTCCAACTTCGTTGTTAATCAAAAATGTCCACCTACTCCTGTAAGTTTCCTGAAATCAAGGACACGAGTACGACTCGACGAGCCGGAGATTCCCGAGGATCGTATCCCGCTGACGCTGTTATCAGTGGTGCTGTATCGGAAAAGTTTGCTGATAAATTCGCTCGGTCTTGCGAGCTGGAGCACGCGTGTACTCGGCACAATCGATCAGTGGATCCTGCGGGAATACCCGAGAGGGGACTCGAAGAGGTGATTTTATACAGAGGTGAACACGTGGTGGCGCGGGGCGCGTCGATGTCGTCGACGATTGAGGCGACGACGACGTCAACAACGGGCGCTCGGAGACGCGATGATGAGGGACGAAGACTTCAGAGCTCATCATGCTTCGGCCCACTGAACTCGTCGTGGGAGATGAAGCCGTTCTTGTCCTTATCCTCGTGCTGGAAGATCTCCTCCACGAGCTTATCGTGATCGGCCAGCATTTTTTTCACGTCTTCATTTTCACTAGCGCTAGCCTGCTCGGCTTCTATCACCTGTTTCCGCAAGTAATCGCTTACCTACGAACAAAAAAATTCACCGTACCGATTAACTAAAACAGATGCATAGGAAATAGCGTGACTGTAGCGTGTCCACAGAGTGGACAGTATAAATAAATTTATATATACAGGTCAATAAAATTATTGTTAAGTTTTTAATTTAATAGAAGATTTAAGTAGATTACGATTATTATTATGCACATTAATACCCTGTAAATTATTCTTGTTTTTAGACTTGTTAATAATATACGACTCTATCTAAAGCGTTTAAAATAAAAATAAATGTCGTTAACATCGTAATTTGGACGGTGCTTATAAAAACAAATAGCTTGTGTAACGAGATGTTTACAGCACTATTTCTCTACGACCAGCACCACAAATGGCCCAAATAAAAACTTAAAGTGATCTTGCCATTGCTCTCACCTCCTCGCGGGACAATTGGTTGTCTTTGTCAGCATCGATTTCCTTAAAGACGTTGGCGGTTGGGGGCGAATCGCTAATATTCATGAGCTCGACTTCAAACGTAAGAGTAGCGCCTGAAATCAACAATAACCTTTCATGTTAATAGCCTGCATAATATACATAAATTATGGAAATGTAAATACAATAAAAATAAAAAGTTTTCTTAGAACAGATAATTTTTAATTAATAGATATTAAATTTTATATCTTATCAATTAAAGTATTAAATTTATATTGTGTTAATATAAACGTTGTGAGATTTTTAGTACGGCTTAAAATTAAATAAGCACAAGATTTCGAAGAAGAATTTATCTTCTCAAATGTTTTTTTTTAAACCTTATATTTATTCGCTTTGTTAAAATTAAAATTATTTTGTGAAACAAAGGTATTTTTTAATATCTTGGATGATTTAACGCACTGGACAAAAGCATGTTTGATATAAATCTGGATGCGAGAAGATTCCCATTTCGAGAGGTTTATCCATTTTCTGCAAATACTATTAATCTCGATTTGGCAAATACTCGTAAATCATTTTTAGAACTCATCGATCTGCTGTCAGGCACAAAGCTTTTTACGCGTTTTGGCGGATGTATGTGAAGAATATATAGACTATATATGTACACAGAGTAAAGTGACAAATCGACAAGTGTATCTATATGCACAAAGACATAATAAAAAAGCGTAATAATACAAGTTTTAATTCACAGTTTAGTCTAATTATAAAAACAATAGAGATAGAAAAGGAAAAAAATAATTAAAAAAATTGCAAAGAATTTATAAAAAAGAAAATTAATTGTAATGGTTATTGTACAAATTTACATACTATAAATATCTTCCTCTGCATTATCTTGTTATTTCTCTTTGAAGTAGCCCTTTAATGTAATTAATGTTAGCATTGCTTAAAATGTTTTCTTGTCGTCAATATTGTAGACAACTTAATTTTTTCGTGGAAATATAGTTCAAGTCTATTTTAAAATATTATTTTCCCCTCCCTCCTGCCTATAATAAAAAGTATATCATACCTTTTACACAGCATTCTATTATATAATTTTTCTACCAAAGTTTTACCAAGTTCTGGTAATTATAACAATGATACAATGCAACTTGTCACTGTGAAGTTTTCGGTGTTCAAAAATACTAATTGTGTAGCAAAAAAAAACCTAAAATACATTGTTAAATTTAGAATTGAACAAACGTATAATTAATCATACGTACACTACACACGCAGTCACCTAGACACGGCCAAACGTTAATAATAATACACACAGAAATTCGATCGCCAATAATGGTGTCTATAGATGTCCGAAATAACAATGACCAGCAAATTCGGCAGGGGAAGGGGCTAACGAAGTGTTCGGCGCGGTAGAGAATGCATACGCGCGCTCGGCACGTCCAGCCATTAATTATGGATGGTCCCGTCGCGATTAAGCTGGCCCTAATGAAATATGGCGCTTAATTATTCACTACTTAAACGAGTGAAATTAATACGGCGAATAATAATGCGCCGTTCGGTGTAACCGGCCACTGTCGCCGTGGAAATTGAACGTGAGAAATGGAGAGGGATGATGGGAATATTCCAATCCTCGCGTTTCCCTCTAGTCTTCTTTATCATCGTATTCTATGAGGAAGGACATTTCGATGGCAATAATTCGCCAAACGCGCGTAAATTCGTGCTTGATATACATGTATATAATGAGCTACTACCATAACAAACGTGAGTCATAGCAAATGTGATTGTAGAATTGATTATACAATTGCAATTGTATATTTGTATTGCTAATTATGGCATTTATGTACATTAATTTTTTTCTGCTTTTTAGGCAAATACATTTTTTTATATATAAATAAATATATTTAGTTATCAATTAAATATTATTATATACTTCAATGTTTCTACGATGAAAATTAGTCGAAAAAGTGATTATTCAGTGATTTTCAATGAAATCGTCATAATTACAGATTCGCGAGACTATCATAATTTAACCAGTTGAAGTACGCATCGATTTTAAATAAACCCGTGGAGAAATCATGTAATTAAAAAATAATTAAAAAATAAACAGAGAGGCTAGAGCGTAACAGGCGATTTACTCGCGCGCGAGGGCCCTGCGAAAAAGGCAAATCGTTTATCATTGTTGATCCCGCCGTTGCCGAAAGCCAGGCAACGATGCTCAATTTAATGGTTGATGCTTTATTGGATTTCCGTGCAATTGCATTTTTGACTTCGATTCTGCTACTAACGACTACCCTTGTATCGACCTGTCGGTACTGTCCATTTCCCCTTTCTCTCCACCGGCTCCACGCTAATCCTTTCGCGCGCGTAAAAATGGTCTCACGTGTAATTTAAAAAATGCTCACGTCAGCGTGACGCCTTTTAATCGCGACGTACATTATTGAAGTCCAGTTGATTGTCGAATATACACCTATTGGCGCGTGTTTCGATTGGCAGAAGAACTTGGAACAATTAGAGAAACACTGGCTCGCGAGCGTATAGAAAAGTGATAAAATTATAGTATCTATTATTAATTTATATATACCCTATATATGTAGAATTATATATAGGATAAGCATATTATATATAAGATTTAAGCGATATAATTTTGTAGATACGCAAACCTCTCAATGCAAATATATTACATATAAATATCAAATTATTTAATATAAACATGTTTAATATAAATATTAAACATGAAGTAAATTTAGAAATAATGAAAAGATGTCATCGTACCACCAGGAATAACATTTCCAGCACCCTTTTCGCCGTATCCAAGCTCAGGTGGTATCGTCAGTCTCCTCCTCTCGCCTACGCACATATCCAGGAGACCTTGATCCCATCCTTTAATAACTTGTCCTACACCAAGCTGAAAGGTGAACGGTTGATCTCTATCCAAACTGCAACAAGAAAAGAGAACAATTTTACTTAAAATTATATTATATAAAATATCAAATTGAAACATATTTTTTTAAGTACCTAAATGGATTCTTTTATATCTCAAGATACAAGATACACAAGAGATACGAAGATATATTGCTTATTAAATGATTGATTGTGTGTGTTTTCAGAAAAGCTTTGAACAAGTGTTACTTTTATGTATAACACTTTTTCTTAAATCGCGATGCATTGGCATAGAATCATAGAACGTACTTACAGTTTGAGAAAATTGATTAGTAAACTAGAGTATGTGAGAAAATTTGTGTTCTGCAATAGAAATATTTCGTCTGTATGTATGTGGTTACAAATTATTATGCCTACTTTAAAAAATACTATGAATTCTTTCTTTTTCAATTACAACGGAACATACTCAGTCTTTAAATTATTCGCATTACATCGCGTCAACTACAGTAAACTTCCTCGTTTCAAAGCGAGGCACCAAAACGTTTGTTGTAACGAGTTTCGCGACGATTTATTCATGTCGAGAGTTAAAGGCGACACGGTGGCGTAAGGAGAGGAGCGACTAATTGGAAAACGCGCGGAACAATCAAGTCCCATTTCGCTGCACCGCGAACTTTTGCCAAGAATTCACTATTGTGCTAACGCCGAATGCAGTTCGCATGACTATGTTCGATATTTCGCGCTAAGTCTAAAGGATTAGATCGTTACTGGAAATGTCAATTTGTCGGTTTGGAAAACGTAGAGAGAAGGAGTGAAAAATATAAAGATAAAAAATAGAGAGAAAGAGAGATTCTGCAATAATTTTTAATGCGAAAACTGACGGTTTCTTATGTCAGGAGAATTATGCATAATGCAAGTAAAGGCTGAGCACGTTCTGTAGTTCTGTTATACTTGCAAAAGGAAGAAGTCATAGAGTATTTTTTAAAGCAGGCATAATATGACATGCAAACACATACACAGAACAAAATATTTCTATTGTATAAAGAAAATTTTCTTACATACTTTAATTTACTAATCTATTTATATTGCGCGCGGTAACTATTTAGGCAAAACCGACGCTGCGCGTCATTCCCTGGGTCTCGTTCAAGGCATCTTGACATAGACGGTTATGATTAAGGCACGAGGTCGGCGCACATACGAGCTGAAATTAACATGCGACACATACAACCAAATGCAATCATATGGAAAGCCTTTGTGCACGAATATAAATCGAGTAAAATGATGTAAAAATGCAGTGTGATAAAATTTGACTTAAGAATTGAAAATATGCGAATAGATAAGTTATGAAACTTATTCAGAGGAAAAAACAAGAAGTAAAGAAGGAATATAAAGTTGGATATAGTTAAAGTGACTTCATATGCAATATAAACAATCTACGCGTATATAAAAAGTTTCTGTTATTTATATATCTTTGTATACAATACACCATATTTTTACAATATATATATTTATATACGATAGATTATATTTCAAATTTTATAGCCTTTCGAGGCCACATGGGATGGCGGCCACCCCAACAAAAGTTCAGGGCCCAATATTTTTAAGATAAGCTTTATAATCAGTGTCCTTCCATCCAAAAATGCCCAGGATCTCTAATTGGATCCTTCTCTCGAAGATCCGCGCAGTAGAAAAGCTGTAAGCCATGTCAGTTATGTTTGGTAAACATTTGAAAATTATTATGAAGGTGGAGACCACCCCAGTATGGCCTTGGTGTATATTTCTTATAGCGACTAAAAATTACAATATTTTTGTTCCTCGAGCACATTTTGGGTTCTGTACTATACGCATATTTTTTAACAACACCCTTAAAATGTTTCATGAATTTTTACGTACATTAATTGAAATTATGAGACTTTAAATTCGTCTGGAGTGGCGACCACCCCAGTGTGGCCGGGGCGTATTAAAAAAAGAGGTGTGGTCTCGGAGGGCTAGAGTATTTAATAGAGAAATGCGATATGCGATATATGTAAAGAAATCCAGAAAGGATAGGATTTCCCCATTATTTTATGATTTCTCATTTTCTCATCAGAGATGCAATATATTTTTCATGGAATATTTTTAATAGGAAATATACAAATTTTACTTAGTTAAAGGAGATTTTCTGTCTACACACATTTTTATATAATGTAATCTTTGTCCACTTGTGCATGTGGTAAAATAAGCTCGTAACTGCGTGGAGATTATATTGAAAAATAAAAGTGTACTGAACATTCCTTTCATTCGTTTTCATTATACGTAATATTCTCGCTTCGGGATAAACATGAAGAATGGAAGAAAGGCATTACATTTTCTGAATAAACTGTAGCTGCAATGTAATGTAACTCTCTTCTTGTGATTCTTTTTTGTGTTTTAAAAATATTCAAGAAGAGGAGTGCAGATCATACTTAAAAATATACGTCACACACATAATCCTACAGAAAGACAAACCAATAAAGAAGATTTATTTATATTTATTTATAAATTATTTATTATTATTTATTATTTATATATATTATTATTTATATTTATTATTTATATTTATTATTATTTATTAATATTATTTTAATTAAGTGTCTAAGGCTCAGAAGATTAACAAATCAATTAAAAAAAATAAGGAGCATAGAGCCGCAATAAGGTGTTAGCGTTGAAAAACTTTTATTTATGATAAATTAATCTACAGACATTTCGGTCTGTTACTAATAGACCGTCCTCAGTGTAGAGTTACAAAAAAATTAAGACATAAAACGGTAAAAAATTAAGACATAATACGCGTTATTATAATTAATTAATTATAATTACACAGAAAAGTCAAAGAAGTTAAGCCATCATGCATAAATATAATTACAAGACAATCAAAGATAAAAAATTTGTAATTAAGACCATTCGTAATTAAGACGCAATACGCATAATTATTGTAATTATATTTATGCATTTTACGGCTTCTTTTTGTAATTATTTTACCGGTTTTGTAATTCTACACTGAGGATGATCTAGCAACAAACCGAAACGTCTGTAGATTAATTTATCATATTAATATTCATTATGATTTCCATTATCTCGAGTTACTGTGGAGATATTTATGAACGATCTTTTTTATTCAGACTTATTCTTGTACTCTTAAACTTGATTTCCGTATGGCTCAATTTCACTTTATCAAGATATACGTTAACTGCGAGTGGGAAAAGCGATATTGAGTATCGTGGGCGCAATATCATCGGGCCGATCATTTTTCCCGCCGTCCTGAGTGCAGATGATATAGTCAATTTTCAGCGTTATTGGTTTTCGGCTACCTTGCTACGAAGTCCCTATCATGAGGGCAGATTACTTTTCCAGTGACTCGCCATATTAATAAATAACGCGCCTTTTCCATGACATTTGTTACTGTAATACGCATTTATTATAATTTTATTAATAATATTGATATTCTTATTTTGCAACACGCAAATCTAGATTTACCAGCTATCCCGTATTTATACAAAAAGCAAAATTTATCTCACTCGATCCCATTCCGATCTAGCCTCTTATTAATATATTTCATACATATTTATATATATATAGGTTCGTATACATACATGAGGGTACGATCATGACCAGTATTTTTATTTCACGTAGTTTCACATTGACTGTATCGAAAAATATTTTCTGGTTCTCCTATCCCGGATTTGCGATATCGCAGAACAGCACGATAGTTTTTCCAACATGTATAAAAGCGGTACAAGTCTGATGCATTATCGGCTGTTGGACGGTTATACGACATTTTCAAGAGAAAACATCAATATTTTATCACGAGAGTAGCCAATGTCATTTTTCCTGAAAAGACAATACTAAATATTTTTTTAATCTGACACTAATAATTTGTCGAGCAAGAGAGAGAGAAAGAGAGGGAGAGAAAAAGAGATGTAATTTACAAATTATAATATAATAATATGTAATAATCAAAGATCAATTTTGAGAGAAAATAATGTATAAAGAGTTTAAACACTCTTAAAATATTTAATAAAGCAAGATGCGGATATCGTAAAATTTTCTTAATTCTAAAACTCAATTTAAAAAACATTGAGATTTATGTATGTATATGTATGTATAAACGCTCCAGACTTTATTTGCCGCAAAATTATATAGTTGCTATTTAAAAAAAAATTGTACGATATATTTATTTTTATAAATAAACCAAGGAATAATAGTGACTTTTTTTAATTGTAAACTTCTATTACATATTATTCATGACTACTGAATAATTCTAACATGTTAAAATCGATGATAAAATCATGTTATGGCTAATTGTATTTTTTTTCTACATACGGCAGTATATGTATAACACTTTTGCTAGAAATGCTCGAGAGAGTTTTAACGCGCAGAATCCTTTTTTTTTCTTAAACTTTTCGCTAAATTCTGAAGAGCATGGAAAACACAAATTATAGATATTTTCAGTTCATCAATAAATAATAACTATATAATTGTATTACTGTTCATACCATTAATGCATCCGTATTATTAAAAGTAATGTCAAATTATTCACGTTATACATATTATATGCAGTATTGAGCGTAACTGAAATGCCAATACGAGACATGATCACTGCGTTTTGATGTCTTTTGCCCAACTGATTGTTAATATAACGATGTATTGATGATAAAACGTTGAAAT
Source organism: Temnothorax curvispinosus (assembly GCF_003070985.1). NCBI lineage: Eukaryota > Metazoa > Arthropoda > Insecta > Hymenoptera > Formicidae > Temnothorax > Temnothorax curvispinosus. Next base: position 63,319 of record NW_020223619.1, on the reverse strand, counting down.
TGTATATAGACATAAAAATCAAACATAACTCTCAACAGGCAGAAATATTGCTTATTTAACCGTATCGAGACAGTTTTCATTTCACAAGCAATTAAATTGAATGTTACGTATATTGACTATATTTGAATAAACCAAGGCAATTAAAAACATATTTGACAAAAACAAGTGTTATTCTTCGATAAATGACTCTCGAGCATTTATGAAACTTCTCTCGAAACAAAAAAGAAATTTAATTATCCCTATATATGTTCAAAAATTAATTTATAAAAGATCTAATTTTGAGAAAAAATATTTCTATAATTAAAAGCACCTTTCTACTTGAACACACTTTAATAAACTATCAAATATAAAATTATTAGAAAATCTCTATATTTAAACTCCTTAAAATAATATTAAAGCTAAATTTTGCAAGTAAGAAATATAATTTTAGGCGTGATAATTCTCGATGCATCTCAATATGAACATTTTCTAATAAGGTAATATGTACCGTAATATACACGTCATCCTGGGTTTATATAATAATTTGATTAACAAAAAGTTAAAATTATCGCTTTACGCGATATTTATGTCTCTCAGTTAATTGACTGGCGAGACTTCTATAACCATATATTTTAGTATTAAACCAAGATCGTACTTGTCAACATAGATACATCTAGCGACGAGATGGCTATTTCCGATCAATTAGCTATTTCTTGCATTTTATAGGATAATTCAGAACATATACGAGATGCAGTTTGGTACGTTCCATGATGGTCCATAAAAAAGCTTCGAGAAGTAAAAGGTGTTTTATGATTGATGTAATATATTCTATTAACGTAGACAAAATAAAATAGTTCGTAATACAAAGCCTTCAAACCGATCACAACTAAATACTCTTTATTGGTGCTAAGTTGTGAGTTAATTATTGGAAAACTAAAAATTTGATCATTTTTATAATTTTTTGTATATGGATAACGCGGGCATAAACATGCGTTTTTTCAATTAACTTTACCGACTTTGACTTAAGTTTTATGCGACACTGAAGATGGTCCGATAAAGGACCGAAACGTTTCTTATTTTTACTATAATACAGAATTTTTAACACTGACACCTTGTTACGGCTCGATGCTCCTTTTTATTCGATTAGTATTTCATCTTCAGGTTTCCGAATACTTCCTGTTAAGTGCTCAACAAGTAGTTAAATAGATGCGATAGGCGGCACATTGGTGTGCCAAAGAAATTACAAATTACGCTGGTACGAATTACATAAGAGATAAGGACGGAGGATAAGAAAACCGAAAAAAGGCCGAGCACGTCTGAGTTCCGGACGTACGGCAAATAGACATTCTCGTGAAATGTCACGAGCGCACAAGGAATAACGCTCGCGAGCGCGAAGAAGAGAAACAAAGAGGTCAAGAAGGAAAGAGGAACAAAACGCAAAAGAGAAGCGGGCGAAACAATTGCTCTGGGACTTCTGGCCACGGAGAGATAAAAAATTTCGAAGGACCGAATCCCGTTGTCATCCTTCTTCCAACATCTTTGTGCACGCGCTTCGTGAACTCTCTCACTGTGTTCTGCATCGCGGTAAGATATCTTTAAATATTCAAATGATACTCCCGCGGGAGTCGCTTGTACATACGTTAATAAGTATTACGTGAACTAGGCATGTAAACTGTACTAAGAGTAAATGTCAGTAAGCGGGATTAAATGTAATTTAAAAATTAGAACTGTTTTTGATTCAGAAAAATTTTGCGAGCAAACGTTAAAATAATTATTTAATTGTAATTATCAGAGATTACAATTACGCGTGAAAAATACATGATATGTCTATTAAACCTTTATTAAATTTTAATTAATTGTTTATTAATATTTTGGTGCAAGAACTATAAGTAAATTGGATTCCTAGAAGAACTGACAGAAAAAGTGTAAATAAAAAAAGCAGAGAAAGAACGAGGTAACACAAGCAACGGCTGTGACAGAAATAGAAGACAGAATTTTTTTTGTCTAAAACGAAAAAAAGAGGAAAAGACGCGGGCGCGAAAAACTAGTTAGCTTTTCTCCGATGGCATTTGCATATACTTGTTCACAGGTGAAGCGAGGCGTTCTCTGGAAACATAAATCTATACACGCGGAGATACCAACGGGGGGATGAAAGAGAAAGTGATAGAGATAGGCAGAGAGGAAAAGGAAAAAGAGAGATGAAGGCAGGGATAGACTAGACCACAAAAAGTCAGAAATAATGTATAGACGTTGAGGGACAAGACTGGCCGGAAGAGAAGATCTCAGGAAAAAGAGAGCCGGGGGCGAAAAGAATCGCTATCAAAGAATATCGCTCCCCTTGCCCCCGCGACGGTTCTCGTTAACATATCAAAGGGCCGCGGGGATATTTAAATTTATTCCTCCCTGGTAGCGCAGCACTTTTGCGCGGTTTTACGTATCGAGACCACGCTATATGCCGGCACGACGCGTGGCCACGTATATTCACGGAAAATGGAAAAGGAGAGGATCCTCTTTGAGCTTTTCATAAGGTCCGCCCGGACGAAAGCTCGTGAAATCCATTCTTATCCCTGTCTCCGCGATTGCAAAGTGCTTCTCACCGATACCCGACTTCGCCATTGTCCACCGAATTGATAGAGTGCACGCCAAGAGGGTTTACTTTTTAAGGCGGCGAGAGTCCCGATTGTTCTTTGAAATGTCAGTCCGTCGAATCTGCAGAGATGATATGTCCGCTATCGTACCATAGTATATATATATTTCTTATTAATTATTATTTCTTAATAACATATTTAATTGCAGCACTGTACACTAAAATTGCAAATATCTTGATATAATATATGTATACATATATCTAAATTTGATCTTTTCTGAATAAAAATGTAGTAAAGTATTATATTTCTTCACAATTTTTTAATGTTCAACGTTAGTTGCTTTAGTAAGCGAGTATCATATCACAAAAATACTCAACAAAAGAGCAGAAATATAACTGAGAACGATTTTATTATTTAATCTTATTTAAAAAATAATGAAGAAATTTTTAGATTTATTCTTCTTGTACATTTAAATAAAAAAGCTGTAAAGGAAGATGCATCACAAGGTAATCGCAGATAACTTTTGCTTGGGATATTACGTGTAATGTCTTATTTATGAGCCATTATTAATTATATCACTTTTAGCGATCACTTATGCGACTTGCCTTAAAGTGTCGTCGTTATGTTGGAAGAAACAAGCAACAACGTAAAAATTCATTACACCATTAAGTGTCGACCCTGACTGAGTCTTGGCCTGGATATCCGGACATCCTTTATGCTTCTTGTTTACATCATAAAATGCAATTTACAAAAGATTGTAAATATATGTATCAAGTTTCAAGCTATTCATTTATTATTCAAAGAAAAAACGCATTAAACCGCTATGTTTTATTTATAAAAAATGTTTTTATATTCACTATCTACAGTCCCTAAATATAATTATAATTTTGCTATCATATATGATCTGATATAAATCACAGGAAAAAACATTGCAGAATTTGATAGTTACACAAAATTCCTACGAGAATTTTAATTTTTATAATACTACTTGCATGATAGAAATAAAATAAAATTACAAGACAATGGCTATAACTTTTTTAATTTTAACAACATAATTTTTTATGAAAAATGTAGCATGTATGTATAAATTTTAGAAGAGATCGTAAAATTTCGCTTCCTGTTGAGAACTATTTTTCACGATAAAAAAGTGGAACAAGATGAAACCAAAATTTGCATATTACACTTCGTCATAGCAGAGGATGGTAAGTAAAATATGCGCAACTTAATTAAGCTTTCAATAACCAAGCTAAAATAATTCGTTCTCGCACACCTGCTACTCATCGCCTCCATATCTTTTACGACATATTTAATTTATCACTTGATTTGTCCTCTAAAGAAACACAGAAAATTCATTTATAAATTGTTTAGAGCCAGAAAGTCATCGATATTTTTATTGTATTTTAATTTTAGTCAGCAGACTGAAGGAAGTTATTAAAACATGCTTCGGTGCATTTGATACTTGTGACAGAAATATGTCTCTCTCGCGAATAACAGAATGCATTTTACATCCGCGCAGGAATAATACCCGGGTCCATTTATTACAAAGCGCGCATTTCTTTTACGTCCGTACGTTGTAAAAACTTTTTATTGTACCGCTATCAATTTGAACCATCCGCGATATCGATCTATCACGACGTGGGTACAATACAGATCGAGATAATCCACGTTGTCTGTCTCTCTTTCTCTGTCTCTCCATTTCTGAAACGAAGTCTTGCGTATCCATATTTTTCTTCGTTGTTATTTATCGAAGACATTTGCGGAGATACGCACGTGTCTAAAAAATTAATCTCTTTCACTTTTGTGTTAACTAAATTGTTATCTTATTAAAAAGATAACATTAAGAGATATTAAGAACACCACAATAATTGAAATTTATTAAATTAGCAAGAAATATTCATTAGGATAACACTTAAAAAAATTTGTATTAATTTTTATTTTAGTAAATTAAAGCATGCAAGATTTTTTATACAAAGGAATTTCTTTTTTGCGTTAACTGTTTCAAATTGTGTTTATGCCAAATACGTTAAAAAAAATTTCAATTTTTACCAATTAAAAGATATATCTCATATTTTAGTTACGTCTAAACTCGATAATAGATCATTTCAATTTTTAAATTGGACGATGGAATATCCTGCTTGTGATATTTATGAATAGCCATCACAAATCTAAAGGATTAAGAACTGGAAGGTAACAGATTTATTCATCCTTTCACGTGGCTTCTGGTTGGTCCGCGTAATGCAAGAGAATTTCGCATAAACAACCTGATAAAGCGTCGCCGTCGCGGCGCAATGTTAAATGCAGATTAGCCGCCGTGCTCGGGCGTAACGCGCGAAAAAGTGAAAACGTTGCTGCGAGACGACGCCGGGATCGGCCCCCATCAAGGGCTCGTGGGATAAGTAAGAAAGGGCCATTTTTCAGTGGCGGCGTCTTATCCGGGACACGGCGACACCGTGTAATACCGTGGTGGCGGCTTATATGCATTCATAAGATATTCATAAGACCCCCGGCGCCTCAATTTTCGCGGGCGACAAAGGGCGGCTCGACGACCGTCCTGGTCCTCGAGGATAAAAGATCAGAAATGCCATGGATGCGCGGCGACGGCGGCGCGACGATCCTCCCGCTTTCGCGTTCCCCGTCTCGCAAGCTCTCTCTTAAAACGGCCCGAAGTTCCGCAAATTGCGTCACAGGAAATTACTATAAACTTTCGCACAGATTGAAAAAGTTTTTCGAAAAGCGTTCCGATTGTTAAGACGCGACGACGCTCTCACGTTTCCCCGCGTGGCGCGTTGGCGCGGCTGGGAAAACCGCCTCGTTTGAACTTTTATCGCGACTCGTCGCCATCTCCTTATTTTCGCCGTTCGCGCGGCCGCGTAACGACAAAGTTACATCGAATTAAGTGACGCCTTCCGTAAGCTATCAATAAAGTTTCACACTCATTAGAAGACTTTTTTTTCTTTCTTTCGGGAGAATCTTTGTATCGAAATATCGGATGACCCCCTCATCTCGTTTCTCGCCGTGACTTTTTAATTGATTTGTTTTTCCCCGTTTTCGTTAAGGGGTGTCTTCGGGACGTGCTGTCACACGACAACGGCATCCCTCGAGATGGCGTAAAATTGTCTCGGCGGTTGAGACGTCTTGTTGCAAAGTTTTCTTTCTCGAAGTTATTATCGCGCGCATAGTATCTCATACAATGTAAAAGTCGTATACCGGGTTAAGATTTGCGGTATTATTCGAAGTTAATCTTCTTATTATGCTATTATACTTCCAGTTCTTCTTCCGCTGCTTCTTAGCAACTTATGAAACGAGAGAAAATTCTGCAAAAGCTTTTTTATAGTCTACTGTCTACTGTCTACTAACTGCAAAGTAATAAGCTTGACATTTTTTCTTTTTTACAGTAATATAAAAATTATGCTTATTACGTCGTTTAGTTTACAAGATTTAGATTTATTTATCAAGTTTAAGACCACGTGATTATGTTATAATTTCTGTGTCCATGTTAATCCTAATCTTAATATTTTAATGCGTTCTTAATGATACGATCTCTTTCTCAATCTTTCTATTATTTAAGTGTGTTCAAATTTTAATTATTTTAATAAATTTAATAGATTTATAAATTGTTTTACAAGGATATAATATTAATATTTCATATTTAATCTCTTACTTCAAAATTTACCTTTTAATCTATATAAAACGTGTAAAATAAAAATGTTACATATTATTTTATCTGTTTACTTTTTCTCGTTTCTTTCAAATCTTACGGAAAGATAATCTCCATGAATGCCTAATATTCAAATGTTTTAATTTATCATTATATTTTCCCCATCGTTTTTCTCATGTCGTCTATCATCGATGGAAACTTTGCGTACTTCGGAGCCATTGGTCACTAATCGCGATCTCAAAGGCGTGCTCTGGGAGGAATATTAACAAGTTAAATAGGAGGCGTGTCCTCTTAACGCTCTAGTCGTCGCACCTGCAGTAGTGCAGCAGGGACGATGTCGTACCTTGCTGTAAATTCCGCGTGCTCGTCTGGCGGGGGTGGCTTAATGCAGATTTAGATAGGTTCCTAGCGCGCGCATGCGGCTTTCACATCCCATAGACTTAGGCTAATTAATTTATAGACTGCGCCCTTATCTGTTGCTGGCGCCTACTACATACAGCCACTGCTGCTGGGCTAGTGAGCGTTAGCGAGTTGCCCTAAGTGCGCCGGCAGGGAAACCAGTTACCATAGATCCGCGGCGATAACGCGTTATTCCCTCTTCGCCCACTCGGTCTTCCACCAGACTTCGGCTGAAAGTTAGACGAGAAGGGAGTCGAGACTCGCGCGTCTGGGAATCGCAAATGACTTCCATGCGGTCGGTCCGGTTTGAGCAGCCATCTCGTCTTTACTTGAAATTGCAGATATCCTCACCGAGACAATCCGAGGATGTTCGCGCTATGAACTCTACGCCTGGAGGAAAAATTGTCTTCTTCTCAAACAAAGCTTGTACGAATAAGTGTAAATATACTATGAAATATATGCGCATATTTTTATTATTTATTATTTTAATAATACTTCGTCAAAAAAGCACTTTATATTATATACTCAGGAAACAGAAATAATCCTTCAAACGCTGAGAAGAGAAGAAATAATTTTTTCTATCTATCGCCTTACATATCTTCTCTCTCAATTATTGATTCAATTTAAAAGATGTTAATTGCAATCAAAATATCAGTAGCAGTACGCCGTAAATAAACTAACATAAAATTTTTTATTTAAAATAAAATGTTATGGCCAATGAAACGGACATATGGATAAATATCCGTGTATTGATATAACAAATATTTTTTTATTGATGTAAAGTATCAAAATAAATAGTATCTTTTCCATGCTTGCGTTATAACATTTTTGCAGGCTCCAATGCGTCGGTCGAATCTCGATCGTCAATTAAAAAAAATAATAATAAAAATGTCATTCGTCGATTCGCGACGCATCGGTGCGTCATCGTGCAAGAATGCTGACGCTGTCGCCGACTATGTGTCGCGAAGCGTAGGTGGTGGAGCTCGTTAGACCAGTCGAGCACCCTGTGAACGCTGTTAATTGCATCGCGTCAGTGAACGTGCACGCACCGATTTAGTTTATCGCTCAGCTTGCCTAGCGCAGCTAGAGACGAGGCCTGCGAAAACGAGACGACGCGCGTCAATGTTGTATGAGTGCGAAACTGTGTACATAGTAGGAAGCAATCAAATTTCCCCGGGAAATCTTTGTGGCGACGTGGCAAAATAGAATTGTGAATAAACTGAGTATTCAGACAGGCGGTCACGAAAGCTTTTATACGTCGCAGAAAATGCATTATAGTTAGCGACGAAAAGTCGACGGACGGTCACCGTTGGAAATTGGCTTTTTAATTGGCAATGTGTGTCCGGATGTTTTTCATGGAGTTTAGTCTATACCTCGTAGGTTTGTATAGGGACGGAAAAATCGATAGGTAGAAATAGAATATGCGAAATTTTTCAACGACTCAAGCATGAATGTCTCACGCAAAGTTCATTTTTATATTCTCATGAGAATTTATTTAAGTATATAAAATACTTAACTAAAATTTTTATATGTACATTATTTATTATAAAAATATTAAAAAATAAAAGGATGCATTAATTTGAATGTAAGCAAATTTTTATTATATTTGTAATATTTTCGACATCAATGATTGCAACGATTTCATATGGTTCTACAGCGACGGATTTGAATATAGCGTCGAAATAAATTACTTCCCGGCATTAATTACGTTACGTTATTATACGTTCTCGTAATGAAAGTGAATTCGAGTACAGACATAAGATCGCACAACCCGATTTAAGTGTCAGACGGCGGTGATCGTGGCCTCGAAAATAGGATGCAGACAGGTCGTGGCACCGCGGTAGAGGTAACAGTAGATAGCATTGCATATTTCATGCCGCACAGTATGTAACGTGATGCACGTCCCGCATGGGAAATCCTAACGGGGCCGCATGTCCGAGTTCTACGTCGCGCAAACTGGAGTAAAGCTCGTCCATGGAAAACGGTGTCATGGAACCGAGACAAATTCATTTCGTCGTGCGTTGGCACCCTAGGTTCATCCATTTTCTTCCGCGTCAGGATGACAGGGCAGATTCTGTTACATTATGATCGTTTAAGCCGCAATTTATTAAAAATACCAGATTTAAATAACATCTTGCTATAATTTTGTAAGGCCGAATAAAAATTCGAGTTTCATGTGTCACAATTACATCTCATTATTGCATTAAATGTCTGTGCTAATTTATATGCCAAAATCTATATCATATAATCTTAATCTAATATTAATCTTATAAAAATAATCTTATATTCATCTACGTAAACCAAATAAAGTTACTAAAAAAAGTATAAAGTTATTAGAAAACTATTAAATTCCTACACAAATGATCTAAAACACAAGCTTTTTGATAGCGATAGTAAAATAAGTTTCTTTCGCTGCTGCGGAACTGAAGAGTTCACTATTGTTAAATTGACTAGAACGCTTTTGTGAGTCTCCGCGCATTTTTATTCCAGGTCTACATCCTTTCATTTTCACCAATCTAATTAGCACTTTTCGTGCAGAGTTTTCGTAGAAATAAAAAATTAAGGCAGCTCTATATAATTATACTTTGCTGAATTCGACTCAAGATAAGGAAAATATATATAATTCCCGATTTCTGCATATCTTACTATTCCCATCATTAAAAGTTTAATTAATAGATATCGAATGATCAGGAAATGATTAAAATTTATGTCACACATGTGTCTTAGAACTTTCTCCTAACTGAATTTACTTGGAATTCTTCTAACTGAATATGTTCTTATATGCTTATTAGCTTGAGAGATTCTCGTGCTAATAAAACCTGAGTTCCGGTGAAATTTTCCTAAAAACAGGAAGGCAATCCCCTTCACGAGATCAGAAACATTGTCCGGATGTAGCAGCAGAGATATTCGGTTGTAGCGGCATCAGATCAGCGTTGGAAGAGAAGAAGGTAATGGATTTCTGAAAACTTTATCCCTTTAGGGATAAGGACCGAGGCGGACTTTGCGTCCGCCAGGGAATATGAAGTTTCGAATCGCGGAATTAGCGGGTCTCTAATAGGTCTCGCTGAAAGTCTCGCATAAGGCTACCGAAAGTTTTCTGTTCTAATGAACAAAAGAACTTTCCTCTACTTGATCGAACAGCCGAGACTTAAGAAGAGCCTGGGAAAGGACTCCTTGCGAAACCGACCAAAAGTTTTTACGTATCGCGAGCTACAAGCTGACGGGACAAAAATTCAAAATTGTGATAAAATGTGGTTGTGGGTCTTACTTCCATTTATTATCGCTAAAGCCCTTTAACTTTATCATATTTGTATCCCGTTAGAAAATGTGTGTATAATAATTAAAGAAAAGAGTAAAATAATAATTTAATCTTTTTGACACTTTATGATATAAGAAATGACTAACGTGGATTTGTCAAAAAGATAATAGTTTTTATTATATAAAATTACATTTTAGTCCATACCTACTGTATCTTGAATTTCAATCTGTAAATAATATTGCTATTCCAAATATGAATGTTATATAAATGAATTTTATTTCGAAAAATATGCAAAAGTTTAGCCAAAAATGCTAAAAGTAAAAATGCAAAAAATTTAGATTGCATCATTTATAAATAAATGCGTTTCGTGATATATCACTCCTACTCGTAAAATATAAAGGGGCGATGTGGAGAAGATAGATGAAAAGTTGTCGATGGAAAATGCACGTGTCTATTAAAAAAAAAAAAAATTACGCGAGTCTGCTGTAAAACGAGAAAAATGTCCGCGTGGATGACAATGACAGCGATTGTACGACCGGATGAAAAATCGACTAGATTGTTATTTCACAATGTCGCGGAAGGTATTTTACTAGATAGTAAACGGGTCAAGTCTATTCTAGCTAGCGACTGCTAGTGACAGACTAATTACTGAAAGCATGAGTATTTTTATTGATACAGCCACCGGCGCTGTGTCTGACACATCCGGGTATAGAAGCGGAAAATTAATTTGTATACACAATGGCGCGCGCACTGCACGTTTGTGTAAGATTACCTCCGCATGCGGTTGTGTCCTGTACGTGTAATTTAGTTTACAGTTCACTTTTTCCTTTTGGCCATTCCTGTTCGATTAAATTCAGTTTACTGGAATCTTTTAAATAACCTACAAATTGAACAGAAATACGCTAAACCGATTTTGCAATTAACAAATAAATATTTCTTTTTAAAACGCGTTAAAATATTGTTTTACTGTAGTGGTGCCTTTTGCAATAAAATTCGAAATTATTTGATCGTTATTTTAAAAAAAATCTACAATAAGACTAATATAAGCACATGACTGCACATTTCTACTTCACATTTCAAATTTAAATGTTATATTCGTATATGTTTTCAAATGTTCACGACTCTCGGCGAATATCGCGCTGACTCCGGCGATTTTTTCCGCGCAACGACACAGCGGTGCAATTTTACAAAGCTAACGGAGCGACGCAATTTCAACGTCCGCTGGTCACCATGATTTTCTCCTCCCCGCTCCCACGTCATTAAATTTATATTTGCCCGAGTTGACCAGGACGAAGAACGAACGGATGGCAAACGACCGCCGTTTTCGCGAGTAAAACGGCGATCCGATGTGGAATCAGTTTGCCTCACGCGGTGGACATTACCGCCTCGCTCGCTCGAGGGCCCCTCTGCGACCGCATAAAACCGCAGAGATTCGCATCACGCGGTCCCACTTGCCTCCGTTATCTCGCGGTGGAAATACTAGGTTTTTTTTAACGGAAGACGCGCGTGCCATTGATGTGTTAAACACACTTAGGGAGATCGTTATTTTTAATTAATCTGTGTTGTTTTCGGATAAGTAAAGTATAAAATACGTTCAACTGCAAAAAGTTAAATAGTATTAAGTAATAAATGTTAATAAATACTTTTACACGAATTACATTATATTGAAAAATTAAAAATAAAAAAGTATAATTTTTTATTAACCCTTTAACGGCCAGTGGGACACATACGTCTCACCTACTTTAAAAAATCATATCTTCCATAAAAATCAACCATAAAAATCACACCAACTTTGTTAAAGTCTTATTTTAAAGAGAAAGGTACGCTTTAAATATAAAAAAAAATTTGTTTTTACGTTTTAAGAGTAGCTTTTACATGTAGGGGTAGTCCTAGAGAGTAGGAAAATTGTGAAAGAAATTTTTTTACATATTTTATACCTGCTAACTTCAATCCACCATGAATCGAGTGTGTTTTGCAAAAAAGTCAGTTGTTAAAAGGTTAAAATAAAGTTTTATATTAATTTCGATTTTTTATCACGTGTATATCGTGCAATTTACAATAAAATTCTAAATTTTATAAAATTATACATATATTATCTTGTGAATAACATAAACTGACATAAATTAATATGTAAAGTAGCATTTAAAAAATATATGTTAAAAATATTGTATATATACTCAGATATGTAATTAAAAATATGCAATGTGGTTAAAATTCACCGTGAATACAACAGACTAGACAAAAAGTCTTGAATTTTTTGTAGAGATTTGCATCGTATGCCTTGGTCTCTGCTTTCTACTATCTCGTGACTAAAATATAATTTTTGATAAGACACGTTTCTACATTGTGCGGCTTGCAAAAGTTAATTCCTTCGTAATCTAAATTCCTTTTTGCATTTAGCGTAATAGACTACTAGTGGGGCAAAGTGGAATTAAAAGATTAGGCGAATTATCTAATATGTGTATGTGTGTATGCATAAATACAAATAATAATATTAATGTAATCAGAGAGCATTTTAATTACAATTTTTAAATATATTAAATAACTTAATGATTAATTGATCAATAAAAGCTTGAAAGGAATATTTCTTTCGAAAAGGGAATAAGTTTTCTAAATTAATTAGATCTGTGGCATCTAATTGTATAGACCTATTATATCTTTAGTAATGTACATTATTTTAGATATTTATATAACGTACTATTAACTTTTATGTTTCCTACGGCTGAAAGCGCGCTATCATCAAACCCTATCGGATTTCCTTTCGACGCTGCATCGTACAACCGCATTCATTACAAAGTGCACTGTTGCGAGACATGCCATTGAAAAAGTCAGATAAAAAAACCTCGGTATCGTTGGCCAGTACTTTTTTTTAACGCTAGCACGTAAAGTTTCCATTAGACGCATTATTATTACATTCGACAAAAGTCCACGTTTCCCGTTTGCAGTTTTTCTGGCTCGCGGTATCCAGCCGTCAGTAGACACCGCTATTTATAATCCGGAAAACGACGCCGTTACGCCCTCGCGCGTCCGATGAAAAGTGAAATTTATGCATGCGTGTACGTCGAATACTCCATAACTCGTAATAACGTCGCATGAAAAAAAAAACAAGTTTTGTTTTACAATACCTTTAAACCGATGATTTTTATTACATTCGACGATGGCGATCATAAAAGATAGTTGGATTAAAATTTATCGTTGAGAAGATATTAAAGTACTACGAGCTTTACAAGATTGATACGTCATGTTAATAATAATTTTGTGGCTTATTAAAAGTTGCTTTCATCATTTCCTCTGACTATTTTGTTATGAATAAATATATAACTTTTTCCACGTTATTTTTATTGTTGAATAAAAAGAGAGTATAATGTTTGTTGTAATATTTATTATAAAAGATGTATTTTATAAAATAAAACAATAACATTTTATTATTGAATAAATCGACACATTATTCTGTAGACGTTAATTTAAATAAAAATATTTTTTCAGAATTAAATAAAATGATTAATTGGGGTAACAATTGAACTCATCAAGGAAATCACAAATATGCACCTCAAATGAATATATTATAATAAGCGTGCAAAAATAAAGTGTGATTAGTGATTTGTATTTTAGTTATTTTGCTTAATAAATATAATTAAGATTATCGCCAAACTCAATCAATAAACATCTTTTTTGGTAATTTAACATTTCTGGTAATTTAAATGAAAGTTTCTCTTTCTCTCTCCCTCTTATTTCTATAAGATATTTCTATAATATGGCTTAATGCGCTTCTCTATGACTTTTCACATACGTATGTCTGGAACAATAGCGAGGCATAATTTAAGCGGGGAAAAATGATATTCCGCAGACGTCATAAGTCAACGTAAACCATGGAGAACGCGGGGCATAATTTCATGCGGTAAATCTGCGACGCTCGTAAATCGCTTTATGGAAACTCCGCCCATCTGCGCACGAAATCTCCACATCCTTAAAGACGCTCCGATATAAATGCTCGGGCGATGCAGTCGATTCCCACTGTGACATGCAGCAATAATAAATTCATCATGAAAGAGGAACTGGCAGTCCATAACCCATATATATATATATATATAATATATATAGTACAAATATTTAACATTTTTTCTTTCAAATAAACAATTACGTGCACTAAATATATTACATATAAATAAAATAAACGTGGTAAAATTATAGGTACATGTTATCTATTTTTATGTAATCAGCAAATTATTATCGCAATACAAAGTAATAATAGATTGCTCAATTCTTTAGTTTTATAATTGTATTTGTTATTTTCCAGTAATCTTTTTAAAACCATTCGTCGACGATCAAGAAGATTAATTCATTCGCAAACCTGTGGGAATCAGGTTAATAAAATAATCATTTCGCGGGATACCGCGATACCGATCGTAAGATATCACAGCCGAGAAAAGAATTATCCTACAAGAAGGACAAGGCTTGTTTCTTGCTCATCAGTCTGTAGAACAGTGCAGCTGGCGCATATGAAATTTCCATATTCACGCCCGGGGAAAAGTGGCGTTGCTTCGTTCTCGAAGGGGATAAAGCGAGCGATGGCGAAGCATTTGCAATTCCCGTGAATTCGCGCGGAATATCCTGCGGAGCTAGCATGAGCTAGCAGGCGAGGCGGCGGGTTGCGACTCAACCCTATGAAATCCCGTGTCTCGCTCGAGCATGAGACGCGTGGATGTAAGACAACGGGGGCGCGTAGCGCAGCTGCATCTGCTTGCCTCCACGATGGCAATAATCGCAGGGAAATCGTTGGTATTCATTCCTCTTTCTCTCTCTCCGTATGTGCGTCGGGAAACGATTAATTTTGCATGCTATGTCTGGCGTATCTTTGAAATTTACCTAGTTCTATAAAGACAAACATGCTGATTTTCTCTCATCGGGTTAATTGCATCAACATCTGGCAAATATTAGAGACAACAATCAATGTATTATCACATTAGAATTTTAATAAAATTAATAGTAATATTATACTTATTTATTCTTAAATTATCAAACGTTTATATAGATTAAGATAAAAATTAATTTGTGCAATTTCGCGATGAGGGAGATATTAAATCGATAATTAATATATGCATCGATTTTTTTGTATGTATTATCTCAAATAATTTCTTTAAAAAGTAAAAACCTACGTGCTTTATATCAATATTCGCTAAAAACATATAACGAAGCTCATTTTATTAAATAAAATGCCCCACATGTGGTAATGTATAATAACGAGAGCCCTTAACCCCTCGCTAATGAATCGAAGTTAGCGTTACGCACGTTGAGCGCGTAACAACTTGCATATATTATCTCAGATCATTAGACATCAAAATATCGTTCACGGTTATCTTCATGGAAGTTCAAGTACTTGGGTCTGGAGCCTCATTATACAGTAACCGTATCTTCGTCCGCTGAAATGAGAAATACGTTATCCAAGAGCTCGCGAGGACCGTTAATTAGAACAGGGTAATAAGGGATATTAAGATTTCATACGTCCCCTGGGACACCGAGAGGCTTTGAGAAACGACCCTTAAGTTACTAGCCGGGTTTCTGCGACACTAAGTTGTTCGCTGTTGCATATCTAGCAGATGCGAAGCCATTAAGGTGCCAGGTAATTGTCACTCAAGAAAAGAACAGTCATTTGACGGTGATATACGTATAGTCTATTTTTATGTAAATATATTCTGACTTTTTTCCTAGTCCATCATAACAGATATAGCCTGAAATTTTATACGCGAACATATATTTTGCACTTTTGACTGACATATATATATTTGATGACATATTTTGAAGTTTTATATTTTAAAATTTTGTTTGTACTTATGTTTTAATAAAGAAAACTTGAAGTTTAAGTAATTGAGACAATAATGTTAGGAGATATATTTCTTTTTTAATTTTGTGTATCACTTTCTTTTTAATTTTCATGAATGTATTATAAACTAAAATAAAATCGAAAATATTTTACGCGAGAACACTTTTATACTATCACTTTTTATACATTTTTAACATGTTTTACATTTCTACCGCTGAAAATATCTGCTATAAGTGTCCCAATTTTCACAATTAAAAAGTTGAAGTCGATGTGCTTCCGTTAATTAAGTTAAATGAGATTCTGTTAATCAAGTTAAATGTAAATTAGATCAATCAATAGAACGTTCAGTAAATTATCGACGATAGCTACGAGCCGTATTGGCATTTGCATGGAATAATTTTTTAACTGAATAACATTTTTCTATCGGTAATTAAAATATTGTCTCAATTATTTTTTAGCGTGGCTATTATGCTTCAGGAAATCACGACATATGAAAAAATTTAAACACGTTATGTAATATTTATTAAACTAACATTTGATGTTACAAAATGAAATATTTATTGCAATATTTAAATATCAATTAAATGTTCCCGTGAACAATAAACAATAAACAATAAATATTTGTCTGTTCTCAAAAATATAAAAAATGACAAATATTTTAAATTAAATCAGAGAATACACATATGTAATATTATCATTCTTCTCTTTTTGGTCTATTGGGTATCTATTTTAACTTTATTGCGAGAGAGAAGTCGAAAATATTATAAATATTAACTTAATTTATGCAACTTGAGGAAAAATGATTTTCTAATGTAATTACTTTGCATAACTTGATAAGTTTAGACGAAACAGACTTATTTCCTTGGCGAATTATATATAGCAGCAAATATATCAACAAATATAAAATAACTAATAATTTTATTATCAATATAAATAATATTTAATTACGTATACTATTTATATTATTATAAATATAGATGTTGTTGTAAAATCTACTGCTATAATACATTTCTTCTTTTGTTATAAACAGGTACAATTTTAAGCCAAAATAAAAATACGTTTAAAATTTCTGTTAACGTGGTAATAATTAACCTAAATAATAAACTAAGCTTACAATACAATTAAATTCCAGGAATAATTTCTGAGAAGAAAATATTGCGCGAACAGTAAACGCATGTGCTTAAACAGAGAATCCGATATTCGAGGGATTTTGTTTGCTTCCAACACTTCCTAAACGAACACAATGTTAATGCCTGCTAATGAGTCACTCCGGGAAATAGCATTTGCTTAGTAAGTCCCGCAAACACCGGAATTGCAACCTGTCAACAACCGTATTCGCGACATTCTCAATACTTCGCCGTTGCGAAGTTGCTTCCATCACAGCTGATATTTTTCAAGACGATGCCCCGATATTTTCCCAACGGTTGGTTACCCTTCCCAGTCTATATTCAATTTAACTTTTCTTCTGTCTGTCAACTTGTCATGTCGGCGCGTCATAAAAAGAGGATTCGGCAAAAGTTGACTGATGGCAATGCATTTATAAAATCAATATTTACAAAAAATAAAATTAGATATTTTTCATATTCTAGAACTCTTAAGCTTTCCCGAATGTTCAATAAGTTATAAACAAGATTCTGTCGATAAAACGAATAAGATTCTGGCTTATAGAAATCAATATTTGGATCAAAGAACAATGTATTAATGAAAACGGAATTATAAAAAGAAAATAGAAGATGAAATGTTTCACACACAGATTACTTATGACATAAACGTTTGATAAAATAATTAACTCAATTAAAATGTATCACTGCATCTTCCTAAAATTGGTAGCATAGAAGGAAAGAGAAAATATTATGCGATGATATCGCGATTTAATGCGCAATCCAATTTAATCTTCCACGTCACCGATTTTGTGTCTTGGCGACGACATCATATCTGAAAGTTGGCGAGCCGAAAATTATCGCATTACCGTGCCTTAATTATAGCTGCTGCTTTACTATCTACTAAGAAATAAGATAGTACGAAGGAAAGAGAGAGAGAGGAGAAGAAGAAGAAACAGAGAGAGCACAGAGAAAGGAGAGTCTCCGTTAATTAGCAAGGAAATAATTTCTCGGTCATTAAACCAACCTGCTGCCTGCGCGCAAAAGGAGGTGCGAAGAGATAGATTGTCTACGAGAAGACAATGGTACGCATCGTTCACTCTGATATATAGCGCGGTAGAATCTATGATGATAATCTCTCAAGGTGAATCGATTTCTCTTAGTATCAATTCATCTACATGCCATGTTAGCTTATTAATTAGACATTTAATAAGCAGCGAGATATTCTTCGTGTCGAAACATTATTTCCTTAATAAAAAATATCTCTAATCATAATTAAAAAAAAAGATTTTGTAAATTAATGCAAAAGTTAAATTAATTTACAATGTAAGAACCAGATAATAAACAATTTGATCGCTAAAATATCATTAAAGTAATCCTTTTATTTAAAAGTAAATTTTATTTTTAAAAAATTTTAATTCGCGCTTTACTTATTAAAGTATTTATAGTATATAAGTATTATATACTAAAAATTGTGAAAAGAGAAATCATATTCAATTGGATTTAATGGAAGAAAAATTATTTAAATTTTAATAACAGTAATAAAAACAGGAAAAGAATGTTATATTGTGAACTAAATGTGTTAATAAATACCTAAATATTTTATATGCACTATTTATCATAAAAGGCTCCTATCTTATACTTATTATTAATTATTAGTATAAAATAATATTTGTAATAATCTAGATAGCTAGTTGTAAAATACATCTGCCACAAATATATAATTATAGATATAGCATGTACAATGCTGGCAGAAATATAGCAAAATTCACTAACAAAATGTAATGGCATAATAATGACAAATATTAAACAGACTGATATATTTGTTACATGATTTGGCGCAGAGTATCCACAGAAATAGAGCAAAATCTGCGTTTGACAAAAGCTCGATTTCTACTGCCAATCTGCTGTCAAATTATACTAGCAAACTTTGTCGAAAAAACTTTCTACATACTGCGAGCAATTTATTTGTAAGAAATATAATTGAGTTAACATAAACTATTTTTGATTAAACTTATTATTAAAAATTAAAATTTCTTATAATAAACATGTTATTGCAAAGCAGTAAAATTTTATCACCCTGTCAAAGAAAATAGGCTGGAATATATCACGAATTCACGACGGAACTTAATTTTACACACTTCTGAGTAAAATTTTATAGACATATTTCAAAATATGCTTTCGCATTAGTTGTTTTGCCACATCAGCTAGTACAGTTTAGTACAATTTTCGCGATAAAGACGTTTCCAGCGTACTCACGAGAACGTCGCATAAACTATACCTAACTTCGATTACTTAGTCAATTTGACTAAACTTCGCAAATCCCAGGAGCGAGCAATTTCGAAAAAGTTTAAGAAAGAAGTTGCATTGAGGCCGACATGCCTTTCGCCTACTTTTCTTTCCTCCGTCGAAAATTGCGTTCCATAACTGTTGCGAAAGGTTGAAAAGAGAATGAATAAAAGAGGATATAACTGAATTCTATTGATGCATTCAAGGAATACATTTCGTGATTACTTGCATTCATATATGCAATACATTGCATCAAATATTCATCTTTTAAAGAACAAGCAGTTATATACCGAAGTAATTCCACTCTTTTATTTTTTTTTTTTTATATTCGATGTTAACCGGCGCGGTCTTGTGACTAGTTAAAATTCAAGTTTAAAAACAAAGTAAAACATTGAGTATAGGAAAATATATTGAAAATATTTTGCCGAAGCATGAGGATTATTTTTCTGTTCGGCTTTTCCCCGAACAAAAATAACGTTGCGACGAGGAATTAATGCGATTCTCTGTAGCTTAATCGCTGTTCGCCACTATCCTTGCAGCTGCTTTTATGCACCTGCAATCGTCACGACACTATTTACGACTGTCAAATGCATATATTTCTGCAGAAGCATGATATCGACAATATATTGCGTTAAAATACAAGTTTAATTAACCAACCTTTCAATAATTTCGCAGTTTAAATCTTCCATCTAACACATCCAGGAACATGTTGTCCAAAACTTTATGACCTTATTTTTTATATATAAGATATACTCGTCATTTCTTTTGTCAACTTGTTGTAAATATCTTGTTTCTTTCTTTATAATATTTAATTTAACGTAAATAACAATGCTAATTATTATCGATATATCATTTTACTCTAACCAGAAATTATACGCCCCGGTAGAATATTTTGCAGAGAATCATGCATTATAGCTTATTGCAAAATATGATCGCGCAACGGGAACCGGTAGCAGTAACGACGTCATTGATGAACGTACGTTAGATAATTAAACGATAAACGTAATAAATAGTCATACGCGATAAGATCGGGCCGGCGATACGGTTTATTGTGCGTATTGTGTCGTGAACGCGGTTACGCACGCAAACGAGCCGGCGATCTTTCATTCACCGTGCGGCAATGTCCTTTTATTAAACCTAAAGTATTTAATTAAACAGCATCTGCGTGCGCGGCTCGTAGCAGTATGGCGGTATAGTAATTGCATAAGAGACGAGGAGTTGCCGGCGATTAAACAGAATAGTTGGCTGCCGCCGCATGCCAACTCCCAGACATTGCGGTGCGATAAACTGCAAGTCAGAACTGCGGCCTCACAGATCGATTATATTTGCTGGTGAATATCGGATTGCCTGCTCGCGCAATTAATTTCGGTTCGATGGGAGTTGGTATATATCGCCGGGAGCTTGCAAACGTGTCGGCTAAGAATCGTTATCCTCAAACTAATTTCTAGGCAGCCATTATACAACAATCATTCGACATATTAAGATCGTCAATATACACAAATAAAGTAATTACGATATATTACTACAAAATTATTATATCTTTATTACGTTAAAAACATTTTATTAAATGTGTAATGTTAAGTTCAAAGCAAAGAACTGAAATTAAATGTCAAATACAATACAGTTAACGATGAAAATTCAAAAGTTACAAAAGAAACAAAGCTTTCTCTATGCTTCGTCAAACCTTCAAATGTTATAAATGTTATAAATACTATACTCTCTACTAAATAAAAGTCACTTACAAATAGATTTCTCAAAAAAATGTTAAATTTTACAAGCCTTTTCTGCCTTTTATGCGTTATTGTTTAAAATTTAATAAATAAGAACATTTTTTAAAGCATAGTTACATTGCGCAAAATGCGTTTGTATTAATACTAAATGTATATTCCGTAAAACGGAGAAATGGAAAAAAGAAAATTTAATAGAAATAGTATAGAAGATATAAGAATGACATTTGGATTAAATATCACAATGAAGATAAGATCAATATAATCGGTATGTTGTCAATTATATGTGTACATGTGTACATATCTATATCGTTGATGTGCTTTTATGAGTTTAAAGGCATAAAAATCTGTCGATACTGCAAAAAATATAGAAATAAATGCTGTCCTATTTATTTTGTGGCACGTCTAATAAACGTATAAAATCGTATTTAAAGAAATATGAGATTTCTTTAAATACGATTTTATACGTTTATTAGACGTCCCATTTCCTTTCTTCTACTGTCACGTATAACGTTCGCGCACATTGATTATTTTATATTTGGTACTGTGAAAAATGCACAGGTATATTATATTTGTCCTGAAAATTTATGTTCTTTATTTGAACGTACATTCTTTTAATGATAAAATTAAATCAACATTTTTATTTTTATTATATGTATAAAGATAAAAATGTTGCATTTTTTATATTAAATGATCTGTATGAACTTTCATTTATATAACATAATATAATCAGTTAGATATAAATACCAATATGAATATCAATACTTTCATGTTCTACAATTATAATTCAAAATATAATAATAATAATATACTTTATTCAGTTCGGCCATTCAGCCTAAAACCGGGACTTGGTTTACAATTGACGTCATCTTAACATTCACTCCTTCATCCATTCTTTTTTTTTCTTTCTCACATTCTCTCTCATTTCTCCGATTTCTTTTATACGTTTTACACTCGCTAATTTTCCTTCCTCTCCTAAAAAATCCCTCACTCTAATCCTACTCTCTCTCTGTCTACATGTATCAGTATATGCTCAATAGTTCCTTCTTCTACTTCACATATCTGACAGTTTCTTCTTTCCACTGCCGTCCAGAATCTGTTTCTTTCCTCTTCATTTCCACACCTCCATCTCGCAATTAACTTTTGGCTCCCTTTGAGTCCTTTTTCTGTCAAATATTTCAGTCTTTCCTGTGCCATTATGTTCTTATATCTACTATTGTATCTCGTGCTTCTTATCTTACTATCCATCCACTGCCCCAGTCTCTCTCTCTCTCTCTCTCTCTCTCTCTCTCTCTCTCTCTGCTCTATTATTTGACGACCTATATCCGCCTCTCTATCCTTCAGTACCTTTATCCCCTTCGAATTAAATCCATTTTGCCTATAAAACATCTCTCTCTCCTCCCCCAGTGGGGGACCCCCACCATGTCTTTTTGTCCCTCCTTCTCTTTTTTCTTCACACATTCTATTACCAATTTTCTCTCCCCCTCCCTCATAGCCTTTTCTTCAGAAGTTACCGCTCTATTTCCCGCAATTGAACTAAGCTTTCCTATCCCCGTTTCCCTATAAACTATATAATTCGGTGTACAGGAGTCGAGGTTTAGGGGTCCACTTTATATATACTTCTTTCTACAATTAAATATATATTATATTAACAATATCATTTTAAAACAAATTTTAGAATAAGCTTCTGGTTAATTTTAAAATACATTCTGTCTATGTAACTTAATGATATTAAACGATGATATCACGCTATTCTAATCTTAACATTTTTTAATATTTGAAAGACTTATTATGTTTCTAGAATGCTAGAATAAACATTATCTTGGAAAAAAAGATTTTTATGTTTTATCAATAATATTAATTATGATATTTTTATCAATAAATGTAATACTAAATTATACCCTTAAATAAATATGACAACGTTTAAATTAATTAGATTTTATATAAGTATAGAAATCAAGATCATATCATATGTTACTCGTCAAAGTAATATTTAGTATGTTTTGGATGATATTAGTGTCAGGATGTCCAATTCAATTTGCTCTTCGATATCGAGATTATGACTTTCTCATGCGCTTTCTTATCAACACGATTCGATTCGCACAACCCGTTTTAGCTCCAAAAATTTATCACGTTTATTCCATAAATTTATTTATCATGTTTTCTTTTTCTCTGTTTCTGTAAGATTATAATTAAGCATTGATTGGTTTTTCCTTTAACAATAATACTTTGTGATCGATTAACAATTGATAAAAGTGGAAGAACAAGATTGGAACTTAAATAAAGAAAATATTTATGAGATTTTCATTAAGAAGAAGAAAAAGTGGCGTGTAAGCTAATTTTTTGTTAACCTACATTTCACTCAGGAATAAAAGATCCTTTTTAATTTGACATGAAATTCATCTTTTTTTAGTGCACGAATTACCAGCGACGTATTCACTAAATAAACAATGAATAAAATTGCAAATGTAATATAATTATGTTTCATCCGCAAGAAATAGTGTGTGAATATTTAATTACGAGCAGCGATATTTTGGTTTAGTTTAGCAAATATTCGATATTGAAAAATCGGAATTGAATCAAGTGACAGTATTTTTTGCGACATAGAATGCTTGTTATAAATAAATTAGAAATATTTCTACAATTTTTTGTAATCTAAGTGTTTAATATTTGTTTTGTTAATCTACGTTTCAGGTGTGATTTCTATGTATAAGTACAATAACAGAAATAACTTGAAATATTAATTTTTCATTTAATTACATTTTATTTAGGGCACAAGTTTTATTTAAGAAGGACAGGAGATATTTTTGTAAATTAAATTATAAATAAATTAAATCAGGAAATTTTAAAGAATAATGATAGAAATTCTCTTTTATATCTGACAATCATATTTTTCCTAAGGAAAAAATTTCTTTTATAAACATGTCGATATCAAATTATTAAAAGAATTCGCGGATGAAAGATACCGTCAAGAATTCTTCCTCTCTCATGATGTCTTATATATAACATTTTTTTAAAGAGAAACACGTTATATACGTAACAGACAGATTTCCTAAAAGAGAAGAACGTATAACGCTACAGCAAACTTCCAACGGATATACGTTATCAAGACCGCTACATATCCTGGCATGCTAAACACATCAAGTTTGATTGAAATGCCGCAATCAAGCAAAAGTTATCGACGGTCACGCGATCGCGAAGTTCGGTTGTAAACACGTAAACGTTTTCTTCCTCTATTTATTCTCATCAACGTCCGATAACCGACGCTGTTGCACCGACGCAACCCTAAGGGCAGCAATCCAAGCTCGTCGACGCGTTCATAAAACAGTTTGCGAGCCTTTCTACGGCTCGTTGACTCCTCCCTAGACTTTCTTCCGCGCGCCCTTTCGCCGCTATGGCATGCATCCATTTTCGCAACTTCTTTCCCGTAACTTTTATCCCGCATCCCTCAAAACTCCAAAGCACCCCCCTCGATCCGCATTCCCCATCCGCGTATTCTTTGAGAGAAGAATTTTCTCATTGCGAGATTAATCGTCGGTCGAGGTCGAGCTCATCCACTAGCGGGATGATGAAGATCGGTCTTTCCTCCTTTGAGACCGAAGGCCGACCTGAGGAACCAGCTGAGCGTAACGAGCCGCTTCCGCCGTACAGTCGTCCATCTTGCCGCGAAACGTAAAACTGATGCACGGCACGCCTCACAGTTGTACGTTTTATTATCGAAGCGTTTTATTTCCTTCTGTGAAGTAATTTTTTCGACGGAACACGGAGCAATTTGATATACATTTAAATAAGTATATGTATTAAATGTAATTCAATTTCGTTCTTACGAGAAGCGATCTAATAACTTCATATGACATTGTTTAATTTGTCTTTATCAAAATACAATTTTTAATTCTACTTTTCAGTTTATTCTGTGGCTCGCATTTCCAGGTAATTATTTTAATTTTAATAACAAAATACAATATAATTCTATATTGCATAATATATGCTTTTGTTAAAAAAATCTATTTAAACGTCGAACTGTGTTGTTACTTATTGATCGAATCGTTGAGTTTCGTCAGTCTATAAAATAAAACTGTTGAAAAATTGAAATTTTTTAAACGGATGTTCGAAAAAGTTTGCTTATCGCTATTGGACAGAGGTAAAAATTATTCCAATTTGACAGTTGGCTAATCCATTCAATCACAATCGACCGAATCGTTGGCTCGATACTATCGTGATAGCAAAGCCACATATTCGAAAGTTGAACATTGCAGATACAAGCTCTCGTAACTGACAGCCGTCGAAACAACATGCTATACCTAATACACCGCGAGAATTTATGACGGAAAGCTTTTATGCACCCTTTGTCAGTACTCGCTTTCCACGCAGCTTTTCTCCATCCTATAATAATCCCGTTTTACGTCTTTTGCCGCTCTTGAAAATTCTGCCGAAGGCGATTCCAGTCATCCACAATCGCGGCTTTTGTTGCGACCATAAACGTCCTTTCCCTTGTTATCTCACGTATAACATTTTTGTTTTAACCTGTATCCCCCCCGTTATCCTTTATCTATAAATTTATCTGCCCCTGTTATGAATATTGAAATAATCGAAAATAATTAACGCTTTCAAAGATGGCAGAATATTCTTCAAATGAAGATTGAAGAAGTTCACTAATTAATGTAATACCTAACTTTTTATCCATTACATTATTTTTAAACAAATAAATAAATTTAAGTTAAGATAAATAAAAATATAAAACTTAAACTAAATAAGGGCAATGAGAGTGGCGCAATTGTTGGTGCTTGACTTATATAGACAATACTTTTATCTTTAATTAAGTTTTACTTTTATTTTTGACAATATTACTTTCTACCTTAGTTAACGTCTGTCTGTCTATTATTTACTTAAAGACTGTTTCTTGACTATGAATATCTTAATGACCAATTTTACCGTTTCAACTTTTGGCTTGTGACTCGAATTTGATCCAATGTTTCGACTGCATACTCTTCGGCTTTTGGGATAACTTTCTTGGTTCTTTTTATTAGTTTATAGTACATAGTTCATATAGTTTATCCACACTTGTAATTGAATTTTATTCATTTACAAGCTAATTGCATTAGCCAATTTTTGTTCCATGGGCCATCATCTCCGTGTAAAGTAAGACAACCTTTAATTCAAAATTGGAAATCTGTAGGTACTCATCTCTTTGTCTAAAAATGAACATAAAGCTTTTTATTTTATTCATATTATATCGATGAAAATGACTTGAGCTAAAACGTTCGTTTTTGTGATTCATGTGACGTTAATTAAAGATGTGATTAATAAACTTAATTAAAGATAAAAGTATATCCATAATTTGTGCACGAATAATTG
This sequence comes from Temnothorax curvispinosus, assembly GCF_003070985.1. Taxonomy (NCBI): domain Eukaryota; kingdom Metazoa; phylum Arthropoda; class Insecta; order Hymenoptera; family Formicidae; genus Temnothorax; species Temnothorax curvispinosus. Next base: position 37,144 of record NW_020223619.1, on the reverse strand, counting down.
TGCCACTCTCATTGCTCTCATTCTCATTTAGTCCAAATTTTATATTCTATTATTAAGAGCCCTTCTTGTTGATTACGGAAATTAATGACTATTGAGAAAGATTTAAATATATAAATCTGAATTCTTGGTTTTCGGAATTTGAAGGGTTATTTCCTGTACGTTCTGATTGATCGTTACAGATTCGATGCGACTATGGTGTACGATACACAACAAGTTCGAATTAATACCGTTCGCGCAGACGCTATTACGGAAGTTTATCGTCTAATATATAACTCTTCAATCGATCGATGCTTCGTACCGTTTCATCTCGCATTTATGTATAGCCCGAGATGAAGTATATGCCATCATTGATATACGAACGTCATCGAGCACTAAATGTATCGCGTACGCTTCTGCACGACAGAAATATCGCTACGATCAGACATGAAAATACTTAATTAAAGAATTGAGTACGAAAATAGCGTGACACATAAAATACAATTAAATAAGAAGATTAACTACACACACACACACAATGTAAAATGTTTTAAAATGTGAATCTTTTAACAAAATTAAAAAAGTCAAAAATGCATTATTTACGTAAAAATATTACATTTAGAAATAATACGTTTAAAAATATTTATATAAGTATAAATATTTGCATAAAAAGCTATAATTATATGTTATAAATGAGTAATTATATCTCTCAGTATTATATAAAAAGAATAGAGATATCTCGTATCTTAGAGTAACTGTTTTGTGAAGACTAAGATAGAAAAGAATAGATTTTGAACAAAAACATAAAATCAGAATAAAATAAATACATGTTCTATATTTTATACGATTGAAAAATATGTGGAATAAGAGCAAACATTAACTGCTGAAATATATGTCGTTAAATTAAGTGAATTCTGAGTAGAAGTGTATGCGCATAATATGAACAGTATACACTATCACAAAATAGTGTAACGTATAGTGTACGCGATATGATAATAACAAAGCATTCCGCTGTTGACAACGATGTTATCAAATTTCACTAGTTCTTCTACTTGGCTAATTATACACAAATTATAAGCGTTTTAAGCATACATATATATACATACATACATATCAGCGCAGCGAAGTTGCGTCTCGAATAGCGATTAAAGTTAAATGTGCTTACCTGCAAATAAAAGTAACAAAAATTAGTAAAATATATTTTTTAATTCATTAATATTAAAATTTTTATACAAAATATGTCAGAAGTGCATTTTGTTTGGTATAAATCAAATCTTATTACATTGATAAAAAAAACTTTGCTGTGCGCGTTTAAACTTTCGTTTACGTAATTCTATATAAATAATTTTAATCTTTCCTGTCAAAAGCTATTTTGCTAGTTCTGATATACGGTACACGTGTATTGAAAAATAAACGTATTGAAACAATAAACAAACAATGATTACAAATATGTCAGGAACTAATACGGATTAATTATTATATATCATACAAATGCGTTTAAATTGGCGAATTATTGCTTAAATAATATCTTGCTACGCATATAACAATTACATTATCTTCTATATCGAATATCAGTATAATGAGAGTCGCCATGTGCCATTCTTCATCGCGCATCAGATGGGAAATATTAATCGGTCGTTCGCCGATCGGAACAAAAGGCGGCGGCGCGGGCGCCGCGGTTATCCACTGTTTCGTGCGCTATCGATACCGACGTAATACGCGCGCCCTAATATGGATATTACGAACGGCAATAACCGCACCAACGATCGAACTTAGTGCGAGTTTAGTGCGCATTAAATCACATATTAAATCATGCGCGTCTACTATACGCACGATATAGCGTGGCGAGGAAGGGTGGATGATTCGAATGAAGTATCACGTTGTTGGTAACAACGGAGCACTTAATCCTACACACGTGAGAGAACATTTTGCAGCGGAGCGTATCGATGATGAGGATTTCTCGGAGGCAATGGCTGGCTGGTCGCAGAGGTGTGCCATTTCGTAAACTGTATTTCTTTGCATCGTAAATTAGCGTGCGAGAAAATAAATAATAGCTAATAATAAGAATATGCGACAAGGATGGTCGATAATAAGAAATGTAAAAATCATATATGTATGTAATTACGTATTTTCCAATTACATATTTTAAGTTCCTTCACGTCAAGATGAGAAATAATATAAGAAGCCTTTAAAAAAATTAAAGGACGAGCTACTATTTCTCTTTATAGAAAAATATATTTTTAATACTTTAGTTATAAAGTAATTACACAGTTTTAATTTAGTATTTAACTTCATTTAATTACGAGTAAAAGCTATAAATTATTGAAATTGTTTAAAATAAAGCAGAACTTATTTGTAGGAAAACATGTTGTATATGTAAAATAATCAAAATATATAACTGCTTATTAAATGTTATTTCTGTTATGAAGATAAATTCGTATGTCAGCATAATGACTTCAGGTACAAATACAATTTGTTATTTATATTATGGAAATTAAGCAATATAGATTTCCAGAAATTTTTTTGCATAGTCTTAGAGATTATAGAAAAAGGAAGAGACAAAGAGAGAGAGAGAGAGAGTCGTACACAAAGTCTCACTGAAACTTGCAAATGTTATGACTTCTTATTTAATAAGACGTTATACTGTTCTCAGTTTAATTAAAAGATAACACTATAGAAACCGTTTACGTGTACCACTGCATTCCTGTTTTGTTTACTAATTATTTTACTAAGCAAACTACACAGAAAATTAATGATACAAAGTTTTCGCAGAAAATAACTATTCTTGCATATATTATAAGTAGAAATACTTGAAGATTCAACACTTTACTTTCACTATTTTATTTAAAAAAAACTGGATCTAATCAATAATAATTCCAATAATTTCTAATCTCATAATTTTTATATAATTGCATATGTATTTATATATTTTTTGTAGGTTTATGTACATATTGTATACTGTTTTAAAGATTATTTCATTTTTTTCACAAAGTAACATCTTCGAACGCTACTTCTACCTAAAGTTTTCTTAATTAAAAAACTGGGAAAATAATTTTCATTATAAAGTTGATAGTAACATTAAAAAGTTAAAGCTCCTTTTAACTCCTAGCATCCTGAACAACAATCAAATTGCAATCACTGATGATAACGTAAAAATAAAACCTGTGAAGCAAAAAAAAAGCGCGGATGCATCACGTAGTATTGAACGTACAAATATATCGTGAACTAATCTTCCGATTTCGGGTACCTAAATTCGTTCGTTAAATTAGCCGGCCTGATACTCGTTAGGTGTTACGGCTTCGTTAGCGCGACCTTTTACCTCGTGCTCTAAACTTCGATCGAGTTATTAACGGAGGTAGGGATGTACCGAACGGGAAACCTGTAATCACTTTCGTGGCAGACTTTAAGCTTTCAGACACGATCGCCTGTTATCCCGTCAATTTAACCCGTCTCGCAACGTGATTTGGGACGTTTCGCGGCGAGATCCTCCCCGCCTCCGCTCTTATTTTCTCCGCTTCTGGATAATGTCTAGCTGAGAAAAGAGAAGAGAGAACGCGCCGTGGAACGTATATTATGTTCGTCAAGAGCGAATGATACTTCGAGTTCAACTTTAAAAATTTTAAAAGTCTGTGAGACGTCAAAATAATAATTAACGTCACAAACCACGTCACTCGTATCCTTGAGTTCTATATCTACATTGTGTAGATAACGTAATGAATTCTCATAAAAATTTAATAAATGTGAAAATTGAAAAATACTGAATATGAAATTGAAGAATCTTAAATCATCTTTAAAGAAAAGATAAAACAACATTTGGTATTACAAGTAAGCAATATCGCAATTTTACTTTTTAATTATTATAAGAACAAATATAATATTTATATATTTCTTTTTATGTATAAGATACTTTCTAGTTGATTTCTTCGCAAACCAATTTAAATTGGTGCTTGATTTTTTCTGTGTAACATATAAGCATTAACAAATTGAATAAACTATCGAAATCTATCGCGGCAGTTTTGCCATTGCAGCATCCGTCAGACAGACGTGTTCTTGCGATAATACAGCAACCATGGACGAGGTAGCTGGCGTGAAGAATTACGGCCAGTAATCCAGATTAATCCGGAGCAATTCTTTTTATCGGCAACAACATTTCTCCTCTCCCAACTGCATCGTTGTGCGGCGGCGGCGGCGGCGTAGCTGCGCTCGCCGGCCGGTGCATTCGGTGCAGCTTAGGCGAGATATATGGAGCCGCATGTGGGTGGTTCACGTACCGTCGTATACTATAGTAAGCGAATCGGCGCGCGAACCGGACTGAGATAATATAATATGCAGCCCCCAGCACACACGGCTTGCCCGCCGAGATGCGGCGTATTCGAGTGTGAGTGCGATCAGCAATAGATCTGTCGAGACCGTACGAATTTCGGTCTGGAATACGAATCGAGATGGCCACTGCTGCGCCAATCGGATGAACCGATGCTGCGGCATGCAGCGGGATCTATGACAGTTTTTTTATGTCGAAAGAAAATTTAAGGCACCAAAATTGTATTACAAAATATATTGGAAAGGTGTAAAGGCATGATCAAAAGACTTTCTTTCTCTCTCATTTTTCTCTCTAATTTTGTGTCATAAAATAAATATATATTTATTGCGCATTACTGTAAATACATATGTTAACCCTAACTCGCCACATATTCCGGTCAGGTGGACCGCTGAACGTTTTTCTAGTTTTCACATAATAATATAATTTTCTAGTTTCCTCATAATAAGTTTAGTTTAACTCAATTAATTTTTTTGATTTAATATCATCATAAACATGTTACTCAGACTCTGTATTTCCAATTTCTACATTACAAGCTTAACATTATTAATTAGAATGAAAATGACAATGCGACGAAGTCGAGCGGTCTCACGAACCGGAGTGTGGCGAATTAAGGACTTGAAAATAAGTGTGGCTAGCTAGGGTTAATATTAAACGGAACATTACAGTGAAACTTTCATTGTAATTAGAATCACGAAAGGTAACTGCATTAACTCATGAGATGTGTTCTTCGAAAGGAATGTATCAATCATCCGAGACATGCATTATGACATGAAAAAGAGAAATTAAGGTTGAAGAAAGCAGAGTTCGTTCATGTCTTCCTCCAAACCTCGTTTGACTTTAGCCTTGATAGCATAGCATTACCGAATCCGGAACTACCTCTGGAACCACGCAAGAAATGTGAAAGTGTAACGTACAACGCGGATGCTCGCTACGAAATATCCAATATGCTCATCATAGAAATTCGACGTCGTAAAAGTAGATGATAGCCGTGAAGCCTCAAAGAAAGCAGCTGTACATTTAACCAGCCATCAGGAAGATCTTTACTGAAGCGTTCCAGATAGATAAACGTATATACTTTCTCTCTTGAAAACGAATATTTTGAAACACCTTTGAGAAACGAACTTACAACATATTACATCCGGAAGTTAATAATAAGTAATAAGAAATACAAAAATTGATAAATAATTAAAACCAATAATAATAATCAAAGAATATTTACTCTTACCTAGTCTAGTAAGTGCAATAATTTCTAACAAAAATTGTTATATTAATTGTTTCCCGAGGGGCCTTTATCACGAGAGAAGAAAGAAAGTTTCTTCCTTTCTTGCTTTCTCAGGAAGAAAGTTCAGGTTGTAAAACGACACACGACCGAAGAGAGACGTTTCGCGCACCAATTCCCAAGACGTCACATTTTTAATTAAACAACGTCGTCGAGCGACAGTCGAGCGCGATAACGAGCCCGCTCGATCCACGGTTTCCACTTTCGTCTTCCTCGATTCATCAGGAATTCCGATCCCACCGGAAGCTCAAAGTTTCCTCGCAGATAACATCGCGAGAGTTACAGCTCGAGCTGCAAGTGGAAGGGTCGTCGTCGTCGTCGTCGACACGTCCGGACCATCTAACCAGGGGAAAATCCTCGCCTTGGTGAAGATAACGGGGTGAAGGCGAGGTGGTCGTGTTTACTGACTGTAAACCGACTGACTTCCGGCACTTCCGGATAAGCGACCGTGTAAACACGACGATATAACAAGTGAAGCGGTATCGTTGATGTAACGCGTTGCAGGTAGACATCGACGAGTTTGCGTTTCATACGCACGTGCGAGAACGGCGAGCGACGACGAGAAACGACGAGAATGGAATCAACGTAAATTATGAGGCACAAGAAGGCGCAAGGCTGCGCAAAATAAATGTACAAGAGAACTTTGATGCGTCCACTTCACGAGAGATTACTCTATGAAAAAATTTCGCTGTGCTAAAAGTGATATTTTCAAATAACTAAACAATATACTGCAATTTAGTTCTAAAGCACGGAAATTTATTTATTACATAAATAATAAAAATACGTATTTATACTTAGAAAACGATCAAGATCTTCTCATTGTTTTAACTACTAAATTTTCAAATGTTTTTCTTCTAATTAGAAAATAAACCGATATAATCATAAGTGTTTTTGTTTTAGATAATATAATAAAAAAATAAAAATTGTTATTATTATATATACATCTGTACCTTAGAGCCAGAGAGAAGATCGCAAAAATATTAAACTCAAATAATGAACACACTGTAGTACGTTCATCTACATTGCTGCATTAAAAAGCTCAGATTCGCATGATATAAAGAAAATATAATATTTACGTTCTACCGTCGCCGCATATAATATTTCTATTATTTTTGAGTAAAAAAAGCAGTCCGTATTTTTTTTCTGTACACATTTCGTTAATTTTAACATGATAGTCTTTTATGTTTATTTCGCTAACGTAAAACTGTCTGTCTCTGTGGCAAATGAGAAAATATAGAAAACTTCTCTTCGGGGAAATTATGTCAGTTCTGCAACGTCTATGACTAACTCACAATACATATAATATTTTACATCACTATGATGTGATATCGTGATTTATTCCAATTTTTTAAAAGAGTTCTTAAAAATAGTAATCTTTATTTCTTTTTATGACAACAATATATATCGACAGTGAAACTCTTTAATACTAATAAGTCTGATATTTTGATTTATCTTTCTTTCATAAAGCTGGTTTTGATGTATTCTTGCTTTATTAATGAATTTTTTATACAAATATCTTGGACGCTTTTTTCTCAAATATAACTAAACTCTGAATTTTTTTTCTTTAAATTTCATATAAAATTTTGTATTTTGACTCGTACTGAATATCTGCAAGTTGTTTTAGAACAAATACACAAGCGCGTAAAATGTAAAATCTAAATTGAATAACACGAGTGTCACGTCTAAAATGGTATCATACGTAACCCAAGTAAAACTCTCCAGAACTTTCAAGCTACATTTGAACTGCATTTGCAAACAGCCACCGAATCAACTTGTCGTTTACGTTTTCACTTCGCCAGACGGCTCACACAAGACTGTCGAAAATCGTCGACGGTAAATATTTGAAGTGCTTGCTGCGCCGGGCTTCGAGAGCGGCTTAAAGAGAAGGGTCGGGCTCTGCCTCTTTGCAAGGCTCGTTAATTATTTCGTGCGAGTTCTGAAGTCACCCAGAGAAGCCTACTCTGTAGCAGGCTCAGTGGATGGGTCTCGATTGGGTTGCAGAGACGGCAGTAGAAAAGTCGCGTATACACCCCAAAATACGATTTAAAAGGAAGTAAACTGCGAAAATATGATAAATGTATAAAATAAATAAATTATTACAACTAATAAATCATAATACATAATATATACATATGATAATAAAAATATATATCATAATCTCTAAAATAAACAAATTTTAAAGCACGTATGCACTTAAATATACGGAATATTTTTCCATATTGTACATTTCGCGAAGTGAGTAAAGCGCGTATTTTATTGCGGAAGCACGGAGAGTCCTAGGATCGATTCTGGTCGGCGAAACTCGAAAAAAAAAACCGCATGGAATGAAGCAAAACGGTGTTACGTATAAACGAATCACGACAGCGACGGCGATGCATGCGATGCATCAGAAAGTTGAATTTTGCGGCGCACTTTTTTGACACATCAGCGATCAAAGAAGCTCGTCAATGATTTTTCTGCTGCCTCGCATTCTAGTGCGCGAAACGTTTCGTTTCGCTTGCGTTCGTGTTATTTTGTACAAATCGATCGAGTGAGCTGATTTCAGCGAGTATTTTGATAGCACGGTGTGCGCTTGTAAATGATTCATTTCGTGTTTTAAAATTTGAAAACGAATTAACGACCTAATAATAACAAATTAGAAATGTAATTTTAAATTAGCCAACATTAATATTTTAAAACATTAAATAAAGAAAAATTAAGATTAAATTAAAGCAAGATATGTAGCAAACGTAAACAAATTTTTTAACAAAGTCTTTTTGTTAATTTAAAGTTAACATACCATGATATACCTTTATTTTTATATATCTTTAGTGTAATGTAAAGAAATTAAAGAGATATTAAATAAAAAAAATAAAGTAATATTGAAGAACAAGTTATACATAAAGCAACGAGTTAAATAAAAAGTTTATTTTCAAAGTGATAAAAGAGTACAGAAAATATTACTTTTCAACTGATGTTGTTACTCTTCAATCAGTATATTTATATAAGCTCGAGATGAGATTGTATTTGCTTTTTACAAACTTAAAGCTATTTTGGTTTCAAATGCTTTATATCGCACATTAACGTTACCGGGAGAATAATTCTTCATTTTAGCCGTCACCCGGTACAATGTTACCCCATCACACCGGGGATTAATAAATCTTTCTACAAGCTTTCGCATATATCATCGACACATATATTAGACATACTTAGACAGGACGCGAAAGGATCGATGAGTTGCAGAAAATTGCGTTATAGGCTATCCAGGTCGGGGAAGGCTGATATCCCATGGGGGCAAACTCAGCGGGTCCGGGCTATTTTTCCTTCCTTAGTCTGGCGTTATCCTGACGTCGACTCCTTGCCCCTACCGTCGCATCGATCTATATCCACTTTCTGTCCCTTACTACCTGCTGCCCTTGCATCCCGAACCTTTCTCCTAATTCCCTCTTGTCCGCTCATTGTTCCTCACTTCGACACCGTGAGCGTGAAAAATTGCGGCGGAAGTTCAGCGAGATGAAGAATATTCCAAGTTTTTCATAACGCGCCCGTATAATTTTCTTGCGGCGCATATATATAGTGAGCAAGATAGTTGGAACCGATTCATCTTAATTAAAATGAATAAATTGCCTACGACTAAATTGCATTTTTAGCTTAGGTGAAACAGCAGTCTTAGGAAAAAATAAAGAGGAAAAGGTAATAATCCATAGAGATTAAATTTGAGATGATCAATGATATCGTTGTATCGTACATAAAAATAGAGAAAATAAAATGTTATATGGCACAAAAATCGAATATTTATTTCTCTGTATTTAAATTCTCATAGAATAATAATTTCAATATAGTAATTAAGTAATGTGTAAAAAACATTAAATTAAGTTGGTTTTGTAGCAATATAGGTATTATACAACTCAAATATTTGTTTCAAAGAATATCACTGAAATAACATTTTACTTTATTTTAAACTGCAAATATATGCATTTCTGTTTATTTTGCTTTATTAAAATCTCTCATTATATATAATTATAGTAATTATACTATGAATTATAAATGCAATTTTATTCCGTAGCGATTAATATAAATATATGAGTGTTCTCTAATAGCTTTAATAATTTTATAAATTAATAAAACGTAATAAATTAATAATTAATCAACATTTCCTTTGAATCGGAAACGGTCTATAGAGACAATTCTTCTAGCTTGATTTTCACGTATATTCACCTAAATATATTCGCGCGATATGACGCAATGCGTTATTTTAGTGCTTCATTCAAGAAACAAAGGACTCTTTCAGTTAATTAACTGACCACGAAAGTCTTCAAGTTTAATCGCATTACATTTGAGAAGTCGACACAGTGTAATTAATTTGAATAGATATGTATGTTTCAAACTAATTGTTAACAATCCGTGAGTATTTCCAATGAGGAAGAGAACTGCTTCTCTCCGTTTCTATAATTACTTCGCTTAATGCATATTCCGAATGTCGAGGAGAAGACTCGTTTCTCTGATACGGCCGAATAACCTAATCGACTCAATAGTTGGTCCATTGTTACAGCCAGCTCATCTCAAATCGATTATCGAAGAATTCCTCACGCGACCGCGGTTTAAGTGGAAAAGTAAGCGGAGGAGAACGGATTGTCCTGAGAAACAACTTGATCAAACGAGGAATTATCCTCTTATCTCGTGCTGTTGATAGAATCAGATCAAAGAGTTTCTTTCATTTCTCGCTTTCTTTGTAGAAAAAAATTATTAACCTTTATCTAGTATACGTATAGTTATCATAGACAATTTAGAAGTATTCTTTTTCTTTATTTTTCGTCAATTAATCGACACAGGTAAAGAATAGATACAATATATGTAAAACGAATTTTGATTATAGATCTGCATTCTGCAAAGGCCTGTGGGTTTAATAGACGGCATTGAATTCGAAAAGAAAACAGATTGTTTTTAGAGTGCGGAGAGGAGTAGCTGTATCTCTCATGTAATCATCCCTGTGACTGAAAAAGCTTCCTAGGCGGAGTGGAGGAGGTTGCAGGGTGATGAGGTCACGTTGTACCTCGAGTTTGGATCGCGTGCTGCATACCAAGAATCTCGAGCATCTATATCTTTGCGTTGCAGAAATGCTGTCTTTCACACCTCTGTTTCTTTATGTGTCTGGTGTAAATTTCGAGGCATGCTTTCGCATATCGTAAATATGTACCTACTATCGCTGAGGCAAGTACTTCTGAATCGAAGACTATCGTTTTACAACTAATAATTTCGAAATGATATGAAACAATTCTCACAAAATAAATCAAGACAGATCATGAATAAATTTTTAATATTCACTGCAAAATAATTTATTGATTAAAATAGATATATTTTTTAGGCAGCACGTAAACATTGTCCAATGATATTTTTAAATCAAACCTATCGTGTTTTGTCTTGTATAATATACTAAATTGTTTCATGATATACGAATTAACAATCATCGTCGCAAAAGACAATCTTCCTTCGATTACTGTCACATTGTGTTTGAAAGCGGTCTGAACATTTTGCGTGCTAATGGAGACAGATCATCCCTTCTTCCGCGACTCAAGGGCGTAAATAGTATCAATACCTTTTTGCAACAAAAAATATCATGATGGATAAATTATGTTTAGAACGAGGAATCAAAACATTGACTCTTAGCAAATCAATATATCGCTTCGTCCAAGTGAACTAGCTAGATCCTCGTAAATTCTTGTAGGACAAGCATGGATTAGAGCGTAGAAGATGAAGGAGGATGTAAATTGGCGTCGAAAGATATGCGAAGGTGAAAATATGCTCGGTTGTCTCGAAATACAGTAGCAAACTTGTTGAAGAGCAGGAACTACAGTTCGGTTTATACAAATAAAGTGGGAACAATGCGGCTTAATTGAAAGTCGTATCCCCTGTACGCGCGCAGCCTACTTCGACTAGTTCCTTCCGTGGCATCTCCTCCTGCCATCTCATTTTTGGAGCGTTTAAAATTTATACGATTCCGCCGGTGCGATATACGCGCGGCCACGCGAAGGGTCAAGTGATTTGTGAGACGCCCTCGGAGCTCTGTAGCCGCGCCGCGAAGGCATTAAGACTTATTTCCGTTGTCCCGGCCCGGGAAAAGTGTTTTAAAATTGCACGAGTCACTTAAGCGTGTTGGAGGATTTACATCGACTCCGCCACAGGAATTTCGCGCGCGCTACCCTGTATTTTTCCGTTGTTTTGCATGAACAGTGCAGTTAAGAGTTTCGGGCATTAACTCTATGTGTGTGTAAAATAGGATATAAAATAGGCGTTTACATAAGAATTATTAATATCAAAGTAGATTATGCGAGATAGGCGGGAACAACAAGGAAAAGCATCGTATAACAGAATAGCAACACTAAAAAAATTAAGCTTAATCGTAAAATAAACTGTGAAAAAAAAAACATTTTGTTAAATGTAATTATCGCGAAACAGCTTCGAGATAGTATTAAATGTCAAATTGTCAATATAATTTAAAACATTAAAAATTGACAGAAATTCTGTCAATATTTTGCGGGATTTATAAGAATATAAACACTGTATATATAACAATTTTTAAACAGTATTTTATCATGCAAAAAATGCACACTATATAACATTTATTTTCGCGTAATATTTATTAGCGAATGTATAAATCAAAAGTGTATTATTGTAAGTAATATCTTGATAAAAATTATAAATAATTTATTTTGTTTAAACGGAAAGTTATATTTTTCAAAACTTTTCTTACTTCGCTTTGTTTTTTTTTTTTGTTAAGAACTAATTAATAAATTCTATTCACGCAGAAACACGAATTTAAATTATCTTTCAAATAACATGTAAATCTCAATGCTTGAATTTTTGTCAGTTAAAATTATATAAATATAAATATGAATAATGTGTTAATTAATTACAGACATAAAATTAATTCTTAATTTCATTAGAATTCATCCTCACGTTTATTTCTTTTTGTAGTTTACTGTAATTTCACTATATGCAAAAGCGGATGTGTCGTTATGCTAATCGTGCGTTCGATCGTCGTACAGTACAAGGCACTCTAATCGAAAACACCCTCGAAACGTGGTACAGCCGGTTTATTACGTTCCCGTTAACTTAATTAATTGACTTACGCCGCGGCGTCAAGTGTACGTTAATTAATGAACGCGCGTAATTAATCAAAGTCACTGTTGCGGTTTGCGCGACAAATGAGTTACGGTTTATTCGGCCTAAAAATATATAAGCTCACATGTACCACAGAGTGTAAACGGTTATTCCATAAAGCGATAGAAATATTACGTGAGACAATAAAGTCGCAATAATTAAAAATGTTATTATGTCTCGCTCTCTCTAAAGAGGATATACAGATCATTCTGAAAGTTGACAAATTTTTAATATAAAATTCGAAGCGGGCGGCGCATTTCGTATTTATGTTTTTACTGTAATATACGTATGATATAAACTATGGTTTCAATATCTTAAAAAAAATATCTTCTTTGCAAAAAATACATATACAAAGCTTAATTTGTATTAATTTGTATTTTAATAACTATAAACATTTAATAAAATAATGTGTACTTTAGATATCTACTAGCCTTCAAAAGAATTTTAAAAATTAATCGGTAAAGTTTTAAAATATTATACAGAAAGAATAATTTTGTTCTTTGTATTTTTTTGTACTCTTGGGTACAAATCTATGATATATATATTAAACATACATAAAATAAAAATAAAAAATATCACATTTGTAATGCATTATTCGTATTTAGTAATTATTTTTAGTATTTATTTAAAAAATAAATATTTTATAACAATAAAATCTAAACTCCGCAAACCATCAACGTTGCACTTTGAAGCCGTACCTACTGCACGTTAAATTTCAATTAACTCAAATATTAATTAATTTATGTATATATATTCGGGGACTGAGTTTAATTTATCATATACAAAAGCAAACACCCGAGATCGAACTCGAAACTGCACCAAGTTGGAAAACAGCGTCAAACCATCTGGCGCAACAGGAAAATTTCTTGCCAATCAAACAATACACGTTCACAAGATAATTACTTTAGGACTATATGTCTTTGTCAATTAAGGTTCTAAAAATAAGAGCTTGTATATAAAGTAATCCAAAATAAAAAAAATAAGTATCTATAAATTGCAGAAAAAAGAAATAAAATACAAATCTCATAAATATTTGATGTTTTACTTGCGTGAAATTAACAATATAGATTATTTTAAAAATTATAATAAGGAAATATATTTTTTTGAAGTATTTAAAATATATAATATTTATAAAGAATTTTTAATTCTATATATTTAGCTGTTTAAGATATGTAAACAACGTAGTAAACAAGAAAATTTTTGTTGAGAAAACAATTCCTTCCTTGTTCAATCGACATTAGGTACATACTGAACTACAATGCGTCACGGACTCGTAATCGGCCGACTAATTTACGTTTTATACGCTTTTCATCAAGGGCCTTTGTATATACAGAAGAGAAACATAGTATGAATAAAATGCGCTCCAATTCACCCTCATTTTACGGTGTCTAGAAGTAGCTACCCCTTTAGGTAGGTTCTCCCGCAAGAAAAAACATTTACTACCGGCAACCATATTACCTCAGTGTCCTTCTGCGTTTTCCCTTATCCATCTCCCTACGCCCCCTCTTCTTTTCGAGTTGCCCTTCGGAACGAAGATGCTGGGGCATTGATTAAATCTTGCACAAGGAAACTCGGGATACCTCCATCTTGTTTTCCACTTATTCGGTAGGCCTTACGTTTTAATAAAAAATTAACTACTGCAGTCATTAAAGACAATATTTGCATTCATATATATTTAAGAGGAATTTTGATTTCTCTAATAATTATTTTATTTTTGTCGTTTCTTTATAACATTAAAATCTAATTCCAGTATAATCCCAAATTAAACCTACGTTAAAAATCTGTACAAGAATAATAATTACATAATTCTTCGTCTCAATTCGATGAAAAAAGTTTTCCCTGAATAGTAGAATTCCTTTGTCAATGTATTTTTCCTTCACTATATTCTATCAAGGAATAGACGTTTTTTCTTCATGTTATACAATAAAGTCAGTTTAAGTATTCTCGTGCCCACCATAAATCTTTCTTTCGTTGAGCAAAAGACTCGACGATTGACTGGCGACATCAGTCGCCGTCGCGTATATCAATTATTAAAGGCTATTCGTTCGCTTCCGTCGAGAGGATAGCAGACACCCCCTCGGCAATCGCCTCAGAAGCCATCTCGATCCGCCTCGAGTCGATTCCTGCGGGACCGAAATTGAGTCACACGTCCGAATGAAAGATTCAACGACGAATACTACAAATCGACTGAAACGTAGTAAATAGACGAGAGGAAAGGCGTTCGCGAATGAAAAAGAAAATTCGGGGTTCTATATTATTTAATATCATAAAAAAAATATGCTGCATGTATGAATATTTTTGCAATAAAGAATATGCTGTTTCTCTATCTTGATCTAAATTCCACTCTGAGTCTCTTTCGCGGGATTAAAGCTTAAAAATTGTCAAAATGACATTTTTATGACGAGAAGCGTTTTATTTATCATCTAATTACATTTTTATTTCTTTATTATGTAATTTAGCTGTCTAAGTATTTCAATCAGTTTATAAAATATAATGTGCAAATCAAAATTTATATTTTAAAGTTTAGTCGATATAATTGAACATCAGGTACATAATTGCGTGCAGTGTAAGATAGAGAACCTAACAGAAGAAAGAAAAACAAAAAAAAAACGAAAGAATAGGCACTAATGTTCTAACTTTCTAACGATAACAAATATTTTTGAAGTAAAGTAATTCGACTCGGCAATGCGAAAGCAGGTATGGCGGAGCAGCTTGAGAAAAATAAAAGAAAGCCAAAAAAAAATGGGATGAACCAAAAGAACGCGGTACACAGCGGTTACCGGGTGAAATATCGTATTGCGTACAATACATGCATGAAGTATACATACGCTATCGTGGAAGGATACTTTCTGTTTATGGGACGAGCTCTGCAGTTTACACTCTGCACTCTGACTATCGAGACTGCGCCGAGGTATATTTCCTGACACCGTTAATAACAAAAAAGTACTTCAACCGCGGCCACATTGGCATCGGCGAATTGTGCATTATTTACACTTTACAGCTCCCGTTTACTCGTGTCGCAGAGAAAGCTATATAGATATCTACTTTCCGCGTATTGAATTTATAAACGATTTCTGCATTTCGGACATATCTTATTGTATGGAGCATCAGGTTTGAAGCTTAATGCTCTTAAACGTGTTTTTAATACGAAATGGCATCGTGACATACATGATATGCATTTTTGTATGCATGTATGTGTAATTGTGTGGGTCTAACAATAAGACATAATTACACATTTAATTTTTAATTATGCATTACTTTACTGTATTCTCTAATCCATCGAAGTAAAAATTTCTTCAAAGATATTGCACTTTATTTCTCGATCATCGTATTTTTGATTCTCAATAATATAGTTTAAATAAATAAGTACCGTTTATCATATACAATTGGAGCACAAATATTACTTTTTTGATATTTGAGCTATTATGTGAATATTGTAGTTAATAGAATTAACAGAAAACAGAAATTATTAATTGGTATAATTAAAGCGCTTCAGTTTAAAATGTGACACATCGATTAACAATACGAGAAAACAGGAAACAAAAATACGTCAAATGCGAGAAAGAATAAAACAGATAGGTGTATCGCAGATTGTAGATTAACATTTACGCCACGTTAAATGCGTATAACGATGAAAATGTATTATTATACATGATATCATATCTACATTTTCGGCCATGAATTGCCTTTTAAAGCTGATATTATATTATATTATTGTAGTTTCAATAACGAATATCATTGTAACTCTTTCAACGTACAGCAGGCTCGATAAAATACATTGATAATAAAATTCGATAATTGTACTGCTATAGTTGATTGACACTTTAATAAACTCCTCATGGATTAAAATATGATCTTCTGCGCTACGCCTGCAATACAATGTTTATATCAAATACGTAATATTGAATATTTATATATATGTCTACAAACAGACAATAATATAATTTTATTCTACTCTGTAATATGTATCGATTCTTTGAAATTCAATTAAAGAACCTACATTTGAATCGTTTGACATGAATTTTTCGTTTCAAATAAATTATTAATTCGATCACATAATATTAAGTTTTATAATAAAAATATTTTTCATGAAAAATCTACAAAACTTTCATTATCGTTGCCGTCGTCTATCCTCCGCCTAGTTTGAAGTAACAATTATCAAGAAACTTTACTTAATTTTTATTTCCTTCCCAAATAAATATTAATTAACTAGCATTTTATATTTGTCTGGAACAAAAATGTGATTATCTTCAACATTGTTCATTTTTTTCAGAGCAAATACTTATGACTGTAGACAATTCAAAAAGTGTTGCGTAGAACATAAATGTAGAACAATGATCTTTCGTATGGTGATACGATACCACGGCGCGCGGCGGTTCGGCAATCGGTTCTTGCTAGGGAAACGCGTGAACGAAGATAACGAGCGACAGGCTGACGGCCAGCTCTGTCCACGTTGTAAGCGACGTTAAGGTACGATAGCGTTATCGTACCTTGCTTCGTTGTTATCGCGCCCCGGAGGCGCTGCCCTCGCGAGCTAACTTCTAAGGCAATCAACCTTCGCAGGCTTTCGCTCCACACGCAAACTACTATGCAGCCCTTCGAAAGCCGTTGCTCCGATGGTCGGAGTAATTATAATGGTCATTTTGCAATTGCAACTTTGCTCATTTAAGTAGATAATCTCTCTGCGAATTGTCGTGCTCACGCCGTTGTATAATTAGACTATCCTAATTACAGTGTTTACACTTATCTATAATGAATGATTTATATAATCCGCCAAACCCTTCGTTAAAAAGTCTAAAGATAATTCTAATTCAATATTTTGTGTTTTAGTTTTTATACATAGTAAGTTTTTCCATATTTATTTTAATATTATATTAATAATATATAAAATAATGTATACATACACATATATACATATATGTATATATACATACACCACAGAGTCTGGTAATTACCGTGCCACTTCTCGTGGGCATAAAACGGATTAAACTGAATAGAAAAGTCTTTTACCGTTTTGCAAATTTTTCAATAATTAATAAAAAATTAATTAATAGACATTCGCGAATCAGTGTGCTTCCGTGCAAATCGGCGAGAAGAGACAGCCCGGAGTCACGCGACGGCGACGCATTGGGAGGAGCGTGCATCTAGCAGCAACAAATAATGCGTAACGCTGGGCTGTTTCTTGTCACTGAATCGCGCGGATGCACGTTTATTCGCAGATCTTTATTAATTAATTTCTCATTGATATTGAGAAATTCGCTAAACGATAAAGGACTTTTCTATTCAGTTTAATGTACTTTACCCAAGAGAGGCGGCACAGTAATTACCAAATACTCTGTATAATATACATATATGTATATATACTGCAAATACTGTGCACAGTGTAGTAATATAATAATGTGGCTAAGCAATATAATAATTTACAATTTTGTAAGTATAACTAACTATTCGTTCATGTTTTTCATATCGTTTCTCAATAAGGATCGTTAAAAAATGGAAGAAATCGTAACAATACGTATACGGGTTTCTAATCATGCTGGCCCTAGTGAAAGCGCATAAATGCAGCTCGCGGATGCGGACATCGGCGTTGCAAGAGACTCACTTTAATTTACTCCGTACATGCAAACTGCATATAAATGCAGCCTACCACATATGTGCATACTAAGAGTGTACGCTATATTAAGAGCATGCCGGACCAAGCGCAGCCAAAATATTACATGACAGAAGATTACAAAATAAATTTCCGTGAAATATATAAATAAATTCCAAATCAGGAAATATAAGTATGAATCACTCATTCAATCCAAAAATCACAACTATAATACAAACAAATATAATCTCTGTGTGTGTTATCATTTCATAAAATTGCTTTAATTTTTATTTATATATTTACAGATAAAAAATAGATAATACGTTCAATTGTAGCAACGTACACATTTTTAAATATATAATTTAAAAAGGAAAAGAGTTATCATATTATACATATAAGATAAAAAAATATATTAAATGCATATTTTTTTATTCCTATTAAAGTAATAAAAAGTAATAAAATATTTTATAAAGCTTTTACTGCAAACATTATTTTGCCTTCTTTATTTTAAAAATCTGAAAAATTTAAATTTCTGTTTAACTTTACATAGCAAAAAAAATCATTCCGTATTTTTAATATAAAGAGAAAAAGAACACAAGCATCAAGAATTTAATTGTTTTTATTCTTTTGTTCTCTATTTTAAAGTTAAATCCAGTAATAACTTCGATTTAACTGGTCAGGCACGTAAAGGCAATTTGGAGTATCCTCATTCATCAGTTACGTTGATCACGATGTTGACTTCACGAGACTCGCAAGCAAGCAAATGTCCGTATTTCATAGCTCTACGTGTCCTACGCATCGTTCCAGCGATCCCACAACTGATCGATACTCGAAACCACCGATTTGCGGAACTAAAGGACTCGTTTTCGCAAAAAGTTCGTTCATTGCTCACTAAAATTTTATCGTTACAACAAGTAGCTAGGTGAATGGCGAAGAGCTTGTTTGGAATTATATTTTAGTGGTCGTATTGAATAATAAATTATTTGCCATGCCGTTGTTTACAGTCCAATATTCGTTTTTGTGCAGGTAGACTTTAGTTAGCGTTAAATAAAAATGCACGCTTTGTATAACCATTTATAGAATATAAAAGCGAATTATTTTCTGGACACAAGATTTATTTTTCACTGGCAACAAAGATTTATTCTCGTTTTTCGTAAAATTTGTGTTTGTATTATTTGCGTAACAATTTCATTGAAGAATTAATTAACAAATTATCTACAAGAGAACTACAGTAAATTAATGGCTTATAACAGTAATGCACTTTAATTATTGTCAAACACGATGTTAATATATCTCAAGAATTTATATGTTTTTATAAGCAAAAATATATAATATATAAGAGCATATATTGTTAAAAAACACATTGCTAGTTATACTTAACTGTGTGCTTTAGTGTATGTACATGCTTGTCGTGTATTCTTGTTATCACGAATTGCATGAAGTACTGATATAATGTTAAAAGCAAAGTTGTTATTCTGAAGACCGCAAAGATTACTGAAATATGCTTGATAGCGTTATCATATATGTGTACTTATTGCACGACCAAAACACAAGACACACATAAATCGTTTAATCTGCATTTTTAGAGATATGTAAGTTTGCACAAGTTTTCTTAAATGTAACACAACATAGGTGTCGAATTAAGTACAACTGTGTTTAAATAAATACAAAAAATTTAATATGAAAAATACGTTAAAACAGTATTTTATTTAAACTATAAATTAAAGTGAATATTTTCTCTATTATAACGTATGTACATACACAAAATGCACAATTTATTGAGTAAAATTTGCAATCTCAATAATGCAATCATACCTGCGAAATACACATATCTGCAAATAAATGTATCATTAAGTTAAAATCAAAATCAGAAGAAAAACGATAAACTATAAGGGAATGTTTACTTTTTATAACTTATAATAAAATGCATAGAATATAGAATAAAAAGATGATTAGGATGATAGAATAATTAGGACTTAAAAAGTAATATTATATAACAAAAATTATAATTTATCGTTATTATCAGTTATTTTTATAATTTTAATATATATTTACACTAATATTTATATTTAATGTTTGTAATATTTAAAGCAATAATTGAAAATAATAATGTAAAAACATAAAGAGCTTGTTCATATAAATTATTTGTTGATAAATTTTTGATGTTCAAACTATAATTTGTCTTTTCTAAAATAATAAGCGATTAACAACTGTGATAATGGGCACGCGCAATTTTCGCATTTGCGTGCATTGCAAGAAAAGTTTTCGTAACCCCAGAAGCCTGCTTATAAGTACCTCTTATTCGTGTTTTTTAAAATGCTACAATACTTTTAACGTCAATCTAGTTGCACGAGCCGCAAATAAAAATCGATACGTTTCATGTCGTTTGCATTATTCACGACGACAAAAAAGATTTCTGTTCTACCTGCGAAATATTTGCAAATCATTTTTTACTCTCTAAATCTGAATCAGTGAATGGTCACCGATTCAGATTTAGAGTACCTGCATTCTTCATGTATTTACCATTATTTCCATATCTCAATAAGCATTTTATTGGGTCTGTGCACAAAAATATATTTCAGAAAAAGATTCGTAATCAGGTTACTATGTTAACCGTACTAATTATTTATGTCCTAAATATTTATATTAATAAAACTGCAAACTTTTCCACATACACAGAATTATTTAATTGTTTTATTTTTAATTTGTAAAATTTCTTCTGTTAATTTAGAAACAATTTTAACGGTTTAAATAAATAATATTAATACATAATTGATATTATATTTTGAACTATCTTTATTTTTCGAAAGCAAAGCACGTTTTATTATTATTAGCTAAATTAATAAAATTAGATAACATTAATAAAATTAACTCTTAAAGAAACAATAGAATATCATCACAAACAAGTTTTTTTCGTTTTAGTTTCTTAAAATTATAAAGTACTTACAATTAGTGAATTTATTTTATCATTCTGATCTTTTCACATTTCTCAATCTTTTACTTGCAATCAATTAATCCAAATGTAATTCATAATAAATATGTTTCTGCTCTTTGTGTGATAATGTTATAGCAATGATCCACGTAGAGATTCTTTTGAACCATGTGACGCACGTATCGCAAAGAAAAAAGGATTCGATACGAGACGAAGTAGAGAAAATTTGTGTGGGAACGTCGTGAAGTGCATTAAAGTCTCGTCGGGATGTTCCGGGTGCAAAACTTACTCGAGCAAGGACTCGGTTTGTGTCCGCTCGAGATGGATCCGATGGAAAACTCTGGCGCCGCTGAATCCGCCTTGGGGGCAAACTCTAGACTCGTGCCAAATGGAGTCAACGTTTTCGCTAACGTGCTTCGCTTTCTCGCGGTACGGAGGCGGCACGAATGGAAGAGGATAATGGGGCTTGAGCGGAATGCGAGGCGATAAACAGGTGATTGCGATGCTCCTCGACAAGAAACAGTCGAATCGACGTGCAGAGTCGGTAAATGGAGGTAATTCTCGATAGACTCCCGATTAACGTCACGCCTGATACACGACTCCGATACCTTTCTCATCTTTCGTTGCTGGGGAATTCGCTTTATCGAAATTAAATAAAAATATTGATTTTTTAATGAGTTATAATATTCATAATTTTATAAAAAAGTATTTAGTATTTAATAATCAAATTTAATAATCAGTATACATATACACTGAATAAATATATTTCAATAACTTTTTCCGCATTATTATTTTTCTGTTTTAGTATAATTATCAATGAATATTCTGTAATTTCATGCATATCAATTTATTGCTATTTGCAGGTATTATAATTATAAAACACATCCAAGTTTAACAAATGCCCTAATTTTCATCTGTAGAGTTTTAATAAAAAATAATATGTATTTTTTATATTATATTTAATTCAATATTATATTTATTATATTTAAAATTAAAAGATTTTTAAATACGATTAAATAAAGATATTAAATCTGCCATGGATTATAAATTGATCAGTCTGATTTATCATTTTCACCGAGAAAATGTGTACAATAAAATTAAATAATAATAGTAATATGTAATAATTATTCAATAATTATTCAACTTTAATGTAATATAATTACTGATTAATATAATAATTTTAATATTCAAGGTATTGAACGGGAAATAAAAGTTAACGCTTGGAAAATATATGAAGAAAGAAAGTAGGGTATTTAAGTTTACTTTACGCTTTTCTCTCTTTCGTACTGTGTACTTAACAGTACGACAGTAAGTTTTCCAGGTGCAAGTTGTCCGACATACGATTAACGGTATCCATAACGGACTACGAAACAATTTGGTCACTGAAAAGAGGTCAGCTCAATACGTCCATTAGTGTCCGTCTGCCACATTATCCAAATCGTTCGATTGGCGATAAATATGACAGAACTGCTCTACAAATAATGAATTTTTTTTATAGGGTATGTCAATATTGATGCGACACAAGAATATCGGAGTTCATTTATCTAAGAAATTAAAGGGTACGGATACTCGACAGAAGTTTTTTTTAGTCTTGCGCGTTGTTAAATTGATTGA
Organism: Temnothorax curvispinosus; assembly: GCF_003070985.1. Taxonomy (NCBI): domain Eukaryota; kingdom Metazoa; phylum Arthropoda; class Insecta; order Hymenoptera; family Formicidae; genus Temnothorax; species Temnothorax curvispinosus. The sequence goes on along the minus strand of NW_020223619.1, from coordinate 14,292 downwards.
GTTGCAAACTCGATAGTTTCATTAACGAGAACTTTGCGCGAAATCAGTAATGAATCCCGTCAGCGGGTAGATCGATATTACGTTACATTTACGTTGCGTTTATCGTTCGGAACTAAGCGGTATTATGCCATATTAAACATTATGAATTGGAATATTATAATAACATACACGTATATATATGCCCATTGTATTATCTTTCGGCACGAAATATCATAGTTGTACGCCATGTGAGAATATGAGTCGAAATATTAATCGCCTATATATATCCGAAAATATTTTACGACATATTGTATTATAATTACAAAATTTAGTGTAGAGAATGTTATACAAGTTTATAGAAAGATTACAATATGCCGCAAACCGCGATTAACGAAGCATCAATCTACGTGCATTATTCATTATCGTTCTATACACCGTTGCGCATCGTTAATATCGTTTCACGCGGTGAAGTATTAATGTACGTCATAAGATAAGAGGAAAAAAAAGAAGAAGAATGAGGTTCTATCATATGCATGAGGTAACTTGAAAACGGTTAGTTGATAAAGCAAGAAGCATCGCAATATAGCGAACATATTGGAAAAATGCACTTAATTAATTTAATTGAGATTTTACATCAGTGGTGCGAGTCTCTAACGATATATCGATCACATTATCTTTCCTTCAAAGTGCATTGTGAATAAATTGAAAACTAGCGCTAATCTTTTATTAGATCTTAAATCATTTTTTCCAACTTAATTACTATTCCAATTATTCCTAGAGATTTTCCTATCAGTTTGTGCGATAACACCATCAAATTAATGACCTGTTATATCTTAAGAGATAAATTATGCTGCACAAAGCTAATCAACTAACAAACATTTGCTTACGAACATCTTTTAATCAAAGATTCTTTAATTAACTACACAAGGAATGTTACGTCTACAATATAAACGTTACATAAGAGGTGATAAGATTAACTCTTCATCCGTTCAGCTATTGCACAAAATGTGAAACATACTCGACTTGTTGAATCATAATTGCACAAAATGTGAAACGTGAAACATGATCGATTTGTTAAATCATAATTGGTTCATTACAATAACTATCCCAAATTGGATATTTCGCACTCAAATACTCATTTAAAAGAATGTTATTTGGATAAAAAGCACGTTCCATATGTAAGAAGATAAATTTAACTTCATAAAATAATAAAATCTTACTTCATGCATACTTCAATTGTATTATTTATCTACGTCAAAAACAGATCTTTATTGTACTTTAGAATCGGAAACGCGATCTCTGATCGATCGATGGTTTAGAGTGAACTGTCATTCCGAGATATACAAGCAGTTAATCGTGCAGAGGAGATCGCGAGACGCATATATCGTACCGAATGCAGCCAGCTCTCGTGCCAAATCCGATTTGGAGCACAATCGACGTGGCTAAAGAAAGTTCAAGAGGTAGGTTATCGGCGAGAGTAATCGCACCAGATATTGACAAATCACTTTTAAACCAGATTATCGTAACAGTTTTTACGCGCCTGTTAAATCTTCAAGACAGAAGAAAAAAGGAGATATTTCTTTTACAAAGGCAAAAATATTATTATTAAATTCATGTTTTTCTTTGAAAAGTGCCTCCTCTCGAAATGTGCTTCTTCTCATAAAAATCTTGCGAAACGCGTGCTTTATGAAATTCAATCCTAATAAGTTTATATGACGATCGATCGTTTGATCCGCAAATAAAACACGATGTATTTTCAATTTTTCGCATTTTAGTCCATCTGCATTCCGCGCGAGTATCACTTCGCCACTATTATTATATCGATTACACGGTTCTACGTGAAAGCAAGGATTTCAAAGCAGCTGAAACTCTGAAAACAGAGTTTACGCTCTTCCCATTATATGTTAAAAAGTTGCTTTCGAACGGCGAGAGTCTCACTTGGAATGTATGCCCGTCATCTTCGTGTCCTCCAATGACGTACGTCCACGTTGGAAATTTCAACAGGAGGTAGTCACGTTATCTCTCTTTTCCCTTCTCTTTGTACAACTGTTGACGTCATCCGCGTCTATACTATTTTGTACAATCGAAACTTTCATCTTAATTTTGAATATTTTCGCATTTCTATCTTAAGCTACGCTGCGTGTTCATGCTTTTCTATTCACACTATTACGATTAAAGTCAAAATATTATAAATAAATTAAATTTAAAGAAGCTTTTTGTTTTAATCTTAAATAAATCCAAAATTTATTCTTTATTTTTTTATTTATAAACGCATTACATTAAAAACTAATAACAATACTTATTATTTAATAGATTTCTGTTATTGTTACTATTTTAAGACTTACGTCAGTTTATCTAAATATTCATAATTTTAACTATTATTATTAATATAAGTATTAATTGTTTAAAATATAACAGTTATATATTTAAAAAAAAATCAAATAATAAAGAATCTTTTTTTGTCTATTATTTAATCCTGTCTAACATTTTTTGTAACATTTTTTTATTCACGAACGCTACTTTAATCAAATATGATGAATATTTCAAACTAATTTTTCGGAGTAACCAGGTCAAAGAAATAAAGAAATTTTTTACAGAATATTTTAGAAGTGCTAAGCGAGGTTAATAGAGTTGACGTAGTTGTTCGACTATTTTTGTTATCAATGAACTTATAACATTTTTTTATTGTTTAATCTAATTTTTTAAATCATTTTAACATATATAAAGAAATTACAATTTTTTTTCATAGTCGCTAGATACGTAACTTAATTCGAGAGTTTCGCGATTTTTTTGACCACCGATACTGTCATCAATTAAATACTAGATCAGTAATTAAAATACCGATCATAATATCGGAGAGAGTATATTATACCGTATCAAATAAATTTATCATAACTCTCAGTGAAATTAATCTGCATTTTTTTAGTAACGCATGACATCATCAGTTGCTTCTTTCCATCTTTTCTTTAGTTCACTTTTGTCCCACTTTTGCGAGTACCGCGTTATTATTTTATCTAGAAATTTGTTTCACGTTTATTTTATTTAAAAAATAATGCGAATAATTTACCAAAGTATCGTACTTGAGAATATTACTCGAAGCAAAATATTATACAACAGAGAATTATTGTACTGACACTGAGAAAACCTGTCATATCTGTCGAAGACGTTAAACTAGTTCTTGCTAATGCATGACATCATCGTCATCGTATTCTCGGAACGCAGACGATTCTCCACTGATTCTGTGGCTCTTGTACCAGCCTTCACTAGCAGCACAATTTCGTTAATAGGCAAATCTCATAATCGACAAAGTTCTTCGACCTCGCACATCCTCTACACACGCTCACCAATTTATCTGTATTCAGTATTCAGTCTATTCGCATTCTCTGACGCTTGTCCGGTCTTTCGCGCGCTGTCACTGACCTTGAGTCGAACTTGCTGCCGTCCTGGAGCGTGCCGGTATAGTGCATGGTCAGCTGGTCGCCCTTCTTCGACCTGACGTCGCATACCTCGGGCATGTACAGCTTCTCCACCTTGAGACCGCTCTCAGCATTGTCAGCTCTGCTGAGAGCCACAACTGCCACCACGAGGAAGAGAGCGTAACGGCACATCGCAAGCACGGCACTCGCGCTGTTCGACGTATAAGAGACCATGTTCATCAGTCGACGGATGCTCGTGAGCAACTGAGTTCTCGCGGCGTTCTACACCAGTGAGCCACCTTCGGATCCCCGCCGCGTCCCACGTCCCGCCGTCCCAGAGCGACGGCGCCGTAGTCGGAACGGAGACCAGGCCAACGGGATCAGAAGAGGACGGAGAGTCCATGCCGCCACATTGCGCCGTCTCATTGGCCCCGCACGGAATATGTAGGTCTCTACCTCGGGAAAGTCCTTTTCTCTCTCTGCTGCCTCTCGGTGCCGCTCGTGATTTCTCGCTCAGCCCTACTCGGTCGTCCCTCCTCGTCCTCGTCGTTTCATCACGCATCGCACTCTCCTCCTGTCTCTCCTCGGCTGCCTACTCCACATCTCCGTCTTCTTCACGGTTGTATTCCGAAGTCGAGCGTCTTGCTCCGACCTGATTCTCTTCCTGCTTTCTCTCTCGCCGCCACGTTGCGCCGTTTTGTCCTTCCCGCGCGCTTACGTACCCAATGTCTTCGTCCTTCTTCCGCGTGCCGGTGGCATATCGCGGTCTCTGCGGCTTGTTCCGCGCTCGGTTGTATACCTTTCTCACTCGCCTATCAGGTCGGGTGTTCCCTTTCATCCCTTTAGTCCCATCTTCCGCACCTCCTCGCATCGTTGCGTTTTTCCCTTTTTTTCTCTTCTTCTCTCTTTCCCCTCGTTCATTCCTTCGTCCTTCCCTCGTGGTTACCGATATAAAAAACACCAGTCGACTTACGCTCTGATTTTGACGAGATTCCGCAGGTGCATCGCGCGAATGTAAGTTCAATGAGAAAATGTATCGTTCTCGTGAATCGAATTAAGGAATAAACTTCGTCAGGAAGAAATGTTATTTTGCCGACACAACGGAACCTATTAGAAATACGATGGAAACTTTGTTGAAGTTCGCTGGTAAATCATTTCACGAATCTTCCCGAAATACAATGTGAGATATTCTAATAAAGAAAAATTTCTTTTACATCCAACTCGAAAACTTTAAAATTAATGTGCAACATAATAACTAAAAATTTTTTATTTATACAATCACATATAATATTTAGTCGCATAGTATTGATCGAATGACTTCATCTAGCAATTAAATCCCAAATTCAATATTCAAGTAGCAAATTCAAGCATTTTTATAGAAATACGGTATGCCAATAATGTGAAAGAAATACTTGGAAATGGGAATGCAATTCAGCAACGATAAAGGACAAATGCGTGAAAACACATTTGATTTTCATCCCTCGGGATTTTATTTTGATTTTGTTCACTTCGTCAAACGGAGTTATCCACGAATTTTCCAATTCTCTTCCTTTTGGTTTGTTCTCTCTCTGCGCTTCTTCAACGCAATCCTTGCCTTTCACGTATCGTCCCGCGTATCCATCTATCGCTCTTTAATTTCGTTCGCCGTCTCTCGACCGCCACACCTCGTGTTACATGTCATCCTGATCTCGTCGTTTATCACCGATGTCATCGCGCCACCGCTGCGAGGCGCATCCAAGCGTTGCAATGCGTTTCCTTCCTACGCGGAGAAGGATTTCGTGGTCGTTTCGCGAAGCGTATGGATGTCGGGCTGATCAAACAGGATGGCCATTATATTTCCTTTTTTTTTTACGAGTTCTGACTTAAATGTCTCGCTCGAAGTTGGAACATCAAACTACAAGTTTTTAATCGATTACGGTCGAAAAACTTACTCGCTTACGTGCGAACAGAATTCACCCCTCGATGAATTATTTATAGGATATTTTATACGTATTGGTATGTAAATGCGGCTGGCCGAGATATGTACATCGAATTCGCTAACTGCTACAGCGGAATTTCCGGATAGCATTTGAATAGCGATACTCAATCGATTAAGGTTCGGTTTCGACTAAAATAGAATTTTACGAAATAAAATTTATGTGTATGACATAGGTACAGACATAAATATAGAAATAAAATTGTGATGGAATAATTGTCGTACCATCAAGTTATACAAGCTATTATTGTATTAGCTAGAATAAAGAGTCTGAATCAATTATGTATTCTATAAATCTCAAACTATTTAATCGATTAATTTTTAATTATGTTATTTACGATTAATTATAAAGTTTATTATAATTGTATATGTACAGTATATATTTATTTTAAAAAAGCACGTGCTTTTTATGCACAAAAATGTGTGAAAAGATATGCCACAATATATGATATAAAGTATAACTGGCAAAGGATATACACAACATTTAAGAAAATTATTTCGCACTATTATATAAATTTTTAATCTAATATTTTTATGAAACAAACCAGAATTTCGCAGATATTGGACTTTAATTGTTATTTTATTTCTAATTATTATTTTCATATGTCGTTTAGAACAGTAAATATCAGGTGAACTTTTATCCTATGTCATAAAAATGTTTAATATAGTAAATATTTAATATCGTACATATATGTATAATATTCGCTTATTTGCAGATGAGTAATATTCTCTTGGAAAGAATGCCACGTTGACGGATTGAGTTTATCGTATGTCATGCATGTTTTACGATGCATCGTTTAGTAAATGATGGCGCACGATATTATGAACAAGCTCTTAATTAGCATTTTAAATAGCGTTTTAAGACTCCACTTATCAGTCAATAGCAAATTTGGGCATGTATTATATTGAAGTAACTTCACTTGCTTTCTATCTACTTTGATCGACATGCAGAAGTTTTAAACAATGTAAAACTCTGTTTTGCAGAGTCTTGTAATTCAAACAATGTCAAAATAATTTCATAACTTTCATTAAAGCTCCCCGAGAAAAAATGATCAGATATAATCATATGATCCTGTTTCCATTTGAAAAAGATATAGATTTATTATTTTGTATTTAGTCATTTTAAATTTTCTTTCTTCAGAGATCTTCGCTAAACTTATATATTTTAATATCGCGGATTATTGTGTACATATTTTTTAATAAAAAAAAATTTATTCTTCGTCCCCAAACTTGAAAATTTTAATAGATGTTTTTCCACAACTATTACATTTGTAAGCGATTCCATGTAGAAGTATAGAATTGTACATAATATATTCGGAGACGTCGGAAACGGGCGACGCGACGCCTTAACCGTTGATTCGATCGTGTTTGTTTGTGACGAGTCTTAGACTTATTGTTAGTCACTGTTGACGAATTCAAATAAGACGAACGAACCGAGACATTGCGAATATTATATAAGGACGCTAATTGCCGACCAGAGGCAGAGTCCTCTCAATCAGTGGAGTAATCAGAACGTCTGAGAAGAAAACCATCCGCCCGCCCGAACACCGAGAGATCCGAGGAGTCGACTCGCGAGGAAGAGCGTTATTATAATCGTTCCATGCGTTATTATAATCATTTCGGTGGAATAAAATGACATTTAATACGAACAAAAAATTAAATACAGTCCTGACATTCTCAATCATCCGTGGCCCTTTCTAAAAAGTAATATGAGATTCACGATTTGTATGTTACTGATATCAGCATAAAATTTCAACGCCTATCTTCTCTTTTGTCTGCTTTCACCCTATTCTTGTGGCTATGAAGTATATCTTACGTGTAATACATGGTATGTTACACATACGTAAAATACACGGATAACGTTCTTATACGAACATTTATAAGCTTGAAAGAGTACAAGCGCCTTTCGTACGTGCTCCATAATCTTATTTTGTTAAACTTAAATTTAGAAAGAAGCGAAACCAAATGTTTACTCTGATAATAATAGCAATTTCATCAAAAATATTGTGAAATTAATTCTGACAGAAATAAAGAGTATAAATATACCTTTCAAAATACGAGAGTTCTCTATCTCGAGTTTGAAGTCGGTATATTTTGGAGGTAAGACGACATTAGCTGCAGAAATATATTTGCCTGTACTTTTTTAATGCTTTGACGGAAGATAGGCAAACCCGTATCCCCATTTCGCGACGTCGACGATGTGGTGATGTGCAGCGAAAAGCGAAAAGTCAAGCACCCTGTATACACACTCGTTACACATCGAGCGCGACGGACCACTCACGTCAGGCCGAGTTTGCATCTTAAAGAATGTTCACAAAATCGCACTGAACTCTTTGACTCCGACCTCGCCGTGACGCCACGGTTCGAATTATATCTTTTCATGCAGGTCATGAGATTTGTAACAGCATTGATTTTCTCGGTCTGGACAAGAAGTTAAATTAAAAATGATATTATCTAATGATATATACAAAAACCGATTATTGGGTATTTTGGTGATATTTGGAACATTGCACGAGATAAAGTATCTAAAAAATTTATTGCATAATCGTTATTTCAATTGTAACACTATAGCATGTAAAATATCTCAACATTTTATAAGATTTTTTTATTAATTATTTAAAAAAATGTATATATATGATCTCCAGTTTAAAGATATTATTATCTTCTATTTCATCAAATATTGCAGTATTTTATATCCTCTATAGGTACCAAATTTATTTTGTACAAAATAAGATCTCGAAGAAGCTGATTGCATAATCGTTATTTCAGTACTAGAATGTAAAGTATTTCAACATTTATAAGATTTTTTTTATTAATTATATTAAAATATTCATATATGACCTTTACTTAAGAATAATACCTCCTATTTCTTAAAAATCTATATTTTCTTTATTCTTCTACATAAAACAAGATAAAATATATTTGGTTTTTTTTTAAATAATAGAATAAGTAACAAACTAGTTTCTCAATTCAAAACTCACAAAATTTCATTAAAAATTTATTGACCTAACATTTTGTTTCAGTTTAATCTGTATATATTATACATATACATCCTCGACAAAGAACAATTATTTCTCAAAATCAATAGACCCAAGCGCAAATGTGGTAGGAAGTTCCAACAGCTCGTATAACGACGCTTCCAACTAATCCTCGCTCTGGCTGCTTAACGCATGGAAATTAATAATGAGACAGAATGGAAATCCTAGAGCGATAAGCCCAGGATCTACATAACTCCATGTGGATTATGCAGCAACGCGCAGCCACCAACCCGTATTGAACGAACGATCGAGGAACAAACACAGAATCGGTTCATTTAATCCACGATCGCAGCAGCTGTCTAACCCCCGAAATAATCAGAAATAAAGTCTTCTGCAACGCGCTGCTTGGAAGACGCTCTCAATATTTTAACGTGTAAAAATAATCTAACCCTTTAATGTGAATATAGTTTTAGAAAACGACAATTCTTTTCGACCCATGCTTAACAATAATAATAAAAATGTATTGTATCAACTTTAATTGTAAAAATCTCCTTTTACTAAATCCTATGTACAATTGTACTATATCCGTATTTTTCTCTTTTGATGTATTTGAAAAAGTTTATTTAAAAAATATTATCTATGAATATTTATAAATTTATGATATTTATTCAATTAATAAACAATTATCTTAGGAAAATAATTAATGTCAGTTTTTTAACAATAATTAATTATTAATATAAACTTTCTTTTTGTCGTGCAAAATATTGTAAATATATAATACACACTGATGCACATAAAACATATTGTAACCAAAATAATATAAATTAAATTAAATATTAAACATTCTTTGGCGTTTTATGATGTTCTCGTGAGATAGTTGCACGTTATTAACTTTAACAAAATTGTCGAGATACAGAGATCTCGTTCCATTCGTATGCTGCGTTAACTCCCTGGGTTCCGCAAAGCGCATATGCGTGCATTTTCTATAGTAAACGTTACGTATGCTATAGATAAATGCGCTCATATGCGGTTTACGGAACCCAGGGCTAATATACAGCAATTCGGAATTTATTGCGTGCATTTTCTTTTTGTACGTGCACAATTTCTCGCGTGGTTATTTAGGCAGTTTATTCTCGGAGATGTTCGGCGACAGTCATCGATGAATAGTAATTGCTCGCAGGTCGTCGTACCTAGTTACTTGAGAACCGAAACGTAGTTTAAACAACCCGTAACACGGTACGAATTCGCTGTCCAATGTCTTCGTATTCGTGTCACGTCTATGTTGCCGCGCGATAGTACAGTCTGCGTCTCTGCGATACGATTTACTTCGGTTGGAATCGGTTGTCGAAGCTCTCGACAGAATTGCAAAATAATTTTTTCTTTCCCCGTCAATATTTCGAAAAGTATACTTTTTGATATAAAAGAGGAGATAGCGTGACAAAATAGTACTCAAGAAAACACGATAGCATCTTTCAACAATCTGTCTCATACATTACATTTTTACTTAAAATGCTCATATATGTTATTATTTAAAAAGTTTATGTTATTTATATTTTAACAAAACAACATGATAAAGCAATATGTAAAATAATCATGTCAGAGAAATTACTCTAAAAAAAGATATATATTTTAAAAAATAAAAAAATATCTAATTCTTAATATACATGCATATAAGTATTTACAAGAAATGTATGTAATATTATTATAATAAAAAATAATAATTAAAACATTTAAATTGAATATTTAACTTATTAAAGAATATATTATAGATAATAAATAGCTGTTAAATAAACGCTGAAATTTTTGTTACTTTGAACACCTTCGAGTATTCGAGTATATTAAAAAATTCTTGAGATTGTTTATATACGTTGTTTTACAAACTTCCTAAAATTGTTTGGCAATATAAGTATTTGAGAATATATATATATATATATATATATATATATATATATATATATATATATGTATTCAAACATCCCACGCTTTATATTTTAAAAGAGCAACACCATACAACATTGTGGTATTCTCATGCACACAGTACTTTTGTAGCAAATATTTTGTAAAAGCGTAATTTTGTTCTTTTAGAATTAACCAATTAGCTTCTTTTTATTAAATGCGTTTAAGTAAATATTTAAAAAAATATTATTATTATTAAAAATTAAAAATTAACCATTATACATTTTATTTAACATAATTTTTTCAAAATAAGTATAATAATATTTGTAAAAATAAGTTATATATATTTTCAAAAAACATACAAATAAAAATAAATATGCGTCTTTCTTTATAATGTTCTTCTTTCAGTTTACACGAAATGTCTGTACGTATAATATTAATAAAAAAGTACATTTTGTACGTGTAGATATTTATAATTAATTTTTAAAAAATCATAAATGTATTAAGATATTTGTAAAATGCCTATACTCAGAAACGAAAATGTATTCCTTTTGATACTTTGCGCCAGATACATTATATTTTACATATTACTGATGACTTCTTCATCAACGTTTCCGACAATTGATCTACAACTGTAGAAGTGTAGGGATCGCCTTCGAGACGCGGAGAAGTAGCAGCGGAATTCGGATCTCACGGCACAGAGCATTTAAGCGGCAAACAGGCCGAAGCTTAATAGCATCGTTTCCATCGGGAAACCGGCAGCCGGTTGAACGCGTGCAGTTTCGACAGGCAAGCTCGAAAGCGCGAGCGCGCGCGTAACGCGAGCTTCAGCCAGTTCGAATGCCGGAGATAACTAAACTGTTTCCCAGGCTCGCAGGCCGGTTTGGGTTAAGGGAAACACGGCCGACCGTGGTATTCCCGTGAGATAGTTCCACGACGAGTTTCGATGTGCGTTGTGCGACTGAAACTCGCACGTCGTGCGGTCGCGACACCGGCTCAAAGATGGCAATTTGCGTCGACGATAGTTTCAAAACGGGCCAAACTTTAGTTTAGAACAATTTATTTTTATGACTTTAACGACATTTAAAATAAAGTCTCGAAAATTTCGTTATGAATCTATAACAAGATTTTACGAGGTATTATTCTTGGAAATTCTTCATTAGTCCATCATAGCAAAAGTAATTAATTTTCGATTCCACAAATAATTTTCAGCTGCGTTTATATTGTAACTTTCAAAAATTCTTTTTATGTATTTTCGGCACGGTACATTTTCATTTCTCCGGATTCTTGCTCCTAAAAACACTTTTTATTGCACAAATAGATTTGTGCAAATATTTCAATCTTTAGAGGTATTTTTTCAACCAAGGACTCATAGATTTTCAATTCCATAGCATGTTTTCATTTTAGATTTTACAAAAATCTAATCCTTTCTGTAGGTTACTGCTTTCATCTTGCAAAAAATTATCAATTTATAGACTTTTTAAAATAATTTTACACCCGTGGTTCTATATACGCATTTTATTTTCAGCTCAAGATAAATTGTTGTATTAAAGTTACTTAATAAGAATGTTCAGTCGCTTTTCTTTATCGAGAAGATTATCAAATGCTTTTCCTAAATTGGAGTATTATCTACATTAATTAATGTCTTAATTGATACAGTTGGAATGTCTTTCCAATCATATGTGAATTACTTAACGTCGAAGTAAATCGAGATAATTACCATGAAAGGGAAACTTCCATGTAAGCGTTATCTTGCTATTCCCTCATTTCAATTCCGCGGAGATGCTTGGGTATTCATGGAAATTGAATTTGTAATACGACTGTGCTACACGCCGTCACAGGCTACCGAGCGAACGTGCTATCGATATCATTCCTACGATGGATTAGTCGAACTTGAGAAAGGTGCCCTCACCAAATCGATTATCAAACTCTGTCCTTATCCGATCAAATTGCATAGTTGTATCATTTCGGACCGTACTGATCGGATTGCCTTTACTTGGCGGTATTCAGGTGTCCATATTAACTGCATAATTATGTGACGGAAATTACGTTCAATGTTCATCGCGAATCTTGAGAGCTCGGAGAGCCTGCGAAACGCTCGCGCGGTTCTCTGGGTGCTAATCTATTTCGATCGCTAATTTTGACAGTTAATTTTAGGAAGCCCAACCAGCAGTAATGGGGTCTGCGGCGTGGAACAAGCTTCTCGTCCGTTATCGATAATGTCGACGGCGGCGCGGCTGTGTACCGGATGTGAGAGATTGTTTGTGTATCGGGAGCACGTTTGAAATTTTAGGGAAAAGAGACGAACCGTGGCTGGCGTCTCTTCCTCCGAAACGCCGAACTTGACTTTATGTTCGCTCACGCGCTGGTTTGCTCGTTCCGCGAGAAATCTTAAGTTCTCACATTGTTATAGAGTAATTATGTTTCTTCAAACCGCACGCTGAGATTATTAATTCTTAACTCTGTCGTGTCGATTTTATAGTGTTGCCAAACATTTATAGTATAAACGATAATGTTCGGGAACACTATAATAAAATCGACACGGCAGAGTTAAGAATTAATAATCTCAGCATGCAGGGGGTCAATCATGAATCTTTTCCCCTAGGGTAGAAACGTGAAAAATAAAAAATATCTCTTTCTATTGATGTTAAATAGAAAGAAATAGTCATATAAAACTTTTCACTTTCCACGTTCCACATTAATACATGATTGACCCCCAGTTCGAAGAAACATAATTACACTAACAATGTGAAAACTTAAAGTTTATAGCATTCGACAATATACTTTAAAATGTCTGTACATCTGTTATATATCGGTACAAATTAAATTAATTTAATTAAGTTTTTTTCTTGATACTAAAAGTTCTTCTATATGTTTTAAATAACAAATATGTTTACTTATTTGATACAACGTCATAAAAATGCAAAACTTATTGCAGGACAAAAAGTATATGCCATATATTTTTATGCAAAGAACGTATATTTCTTCAATATATTATCTACATTCTACAATATAGATTTTAATTTAATATTTTATACCATATTTTATATTATTTCATATCATATATCATATTATTCCCTTAAAAGAATAAAATTATTAATAATTTTGAATAATTTATCTGACATATATATTTAAATAGACCTACATGCCACAATATCGAAACAAATGATATCATCCAATATATTTAGAAACCCGTACCTCTGTATTAAATAGATAAAAAACATAATTTCATTATTATCTAGCTATTTAATTTAATTTATATTATAGATATAGATATGCGATTAATGATTGAATGTATATGATTTTACTTGTATAGCAGAATATCATATAAATTTGCTTCCTAAAATTAATGATTCCACAAAACATATTAAATAACTTGGTATTATGTTCGCAAATTCAATTTATGAGAATACCATAAATATAGCAGAAATGTGCACCTTAAATCAGGCTGGATCTTTATTCCTAATAATATTTTTGCCTATACATCTTTTCTACCTCAGCAAACTGTGCGCGCCGAGTAATGTCGGTTTTGAAAAACAGTTTCAAGCTAAAGCCAAAAATAGTATACTTAATTAATTTAATAATGATTATTTTAAATAAGCATTTTTTCAGAAATAAACTGTAAAGATTTTATTTTGAAAAATATCCCAATCTTTCAACCAAGATTCGAACCTGGACCTCTCTACATTTCGTGATGGGTAAAATTTATGAAACTTTATAAAAAGATTCGAGACTAAAACCTTCCTAAATTGACTTCCGTAATAGTTAGTTGTTTTTATGTTGTTTCATAAAAGAAATTATTCATAATTATTATCTACTCGCAATACGTCACTATCTTACACGTAAATATTGTGCTCGGAATTTCACGATAACAGCAATGTGATAAAATCCGAGATAAAAGCGAATATATCTCGTGATTAGACGCTGAACTCCCGCAATCAAATGTCCCATCAAAATGTAGACGTGTGCATCGGCGATGTACGGTAAATCTGCGCGATTAAAATCCTTCTGGACCGCGTAGATTGGCACTCAATTTTGTTGGGTTTGA